>NC_091744.1:63154416-63454416 GCF_043380555.1 Nothobranchius furzeri | reverse complement strand
ATATGTTTTCTCTTTTTGTTGTTGTAACAAAATTGTATATACATTTATAAAGATTGTGTATAGTGTTGAGGACTTCATGTCCCCCATTGAGTCTAAATGGGAGAAGGGGACAAAATAGACAAGACAACCCCCCCCCATGTTCTCCTACCCTCTGGCTTCAGCTTCCCAAAGACAAAGAGAGAAGGGAAAGGTTTGTTTTTCAGACTGAGTGGTGGAAAGGGGTCTTATCTACGCCTGAGGACAGTGAGACAGCAAAATCCAGGACAGTCTCGCATGCATGTATAAATACACACACACACACACACACACACACACACACACACACACACACACACACACACACACACACACACACACACACACACACACACACACACACAGGGCGCTTAATGATGTACAGGCCGGCAATTTGGCCTGACCTAGAAAGACTGTCTGCATGAAGGATTCTCAACAACTGATGGATTCAAACACAAATCCCCCTCCTCCTGCTCAGCTCACTGTTTAAAAGCCTGCGGATTAACTAAAAAAAACAAGAATTACACAAATTTTACTGAAAAAAAATCCTCTTCAGTCTTAAATGCAATTTGTAGATGTAGTTAGATATTCAGGCTGAAAGATAGAAAAAAAACAGATACCATCCCTGAACTAAATCAGAGCTTTGAAACTGCTGTTGGTGAAGTTGTCAGCAGAAGAAATAATTAGTTCCAGCATGTCTGTGACTTCTTTCTGACTCCATCCAAACAGCACAAAAACTGGCAAACCATGGAAACAACACCTGCCTGCAGCAGGAGATATGAATACTCTCACGTTTATTTTATTCCTCTGTTTTCCTTTTCCCCCTCTGGAGTGCACGGAGCGACAGTCAGAGTCTTTGAGGCCATCTCTGGTGTATTAGAGGAGGAAGAGGAGTGGCGGATGTTGAGGCAGAAGGATGTTATGAAGGTGAAGAGGGTGAAAGTCCTTTCGTAGCAGGCTCATGGTTAGCAGGCAAGGACATGCAGGGCTCTAGACTTTCTGCTTACACTCGCAGTCTCGCTCGCCCTAAAGGCTTTTTCCGCCTTTATAGTCACACAAGTCCTCTCTAAAGGGTTTATGCTGCTGACTTGTTCCAAACACACAGGGCAACACGGCCACAGCTCCTTACAAATCCTGAAACCATTGCTGCTCTCTGTCATTATCATTGCTATTTTTTGGCTTTGTTTTGTTTTTATGTCTCTCCTCCTTCCTCATATCCAAATGCCTTTATCAGTTCTCCACTTTCAGTGTGACAGAGGAGTACAGGCGAGCTCTAATAGAAGCCAGATGAGCTACAAAAACACAAGCTTCCACCATCGGTTGCTTTCCCCATTAAGCGAGAGGCCTCCTCAATCACCGAGCTGACTTGTGAGGTTCACCAACACAACTGCACGCACAACAAAGCAGACAAGCCAGTAAAATCTTTCCATTCACGATTCCAAACAACACTCTGTGCTGTTGCTTCTGTTTCATCACCACTAGCTTCTTAAGCCACAACCATCAGACCCATTTGTTTTGTTCAGTAATTTATTCCTTTCAGCCTATTTGGGTGCATCGTTGCATGTGAATGTGACCAACGACCGGAGCGAGAGGCCTGACCGTCCTGTCTGTCATGGAGGGTTTGGATGGAGGCTTTATTTAGGACTGGCTGATTCTTACTCACTGCTGAGGCAAAAAGACACCTTGTCCCTTTGGGAGCAGCTGATGTCCCTCTTTGCCACTTTGAGTCATGCAGTTACAGCCGGTGAGGCTGAGGAGGAAAACAAAGGGATGGGAATTACCTGGAAAGCTACCTTGCTCGGAGAATCGACTTTTTGCAAATACTCATGAAGAGAAGCATTGTAACACAGAGTAAAATAACTAAAATGTTTATCCTGGTTTTGAAAAAGATGAGTTCATGAACATGACGCTGTAACGTGATGAAGGAGCTATTTCCACCAAGGTTATTTAACCTCTCTCCACAGATGCCTCTGACACAGTGCTCGAGTGCATGAAACAACCTCAAGGTCATGCATTTGCTTCTAAACTGTTTACTTTCCAGCAAGAGAAGAAAGAAGATAAAAAGACGTTTCTTTTATTAAGTCAAAGAACTCTATTTTTAATAAAGCTAATCAAAACAACTGTTAGTCAATAATACAATGTGACCGATCTGTGAAATCACAATATTATTATTAATATGTTTTAATAAGTAAATGACTTAATCTAGTTCACTAGACACACTGGCACATGTAATGTAAACAATCGCATGACACATTGCTGTTACTGATCCAATCAGAACCTTCCTAGTCTGAAGCGTGGCATAGTCTCTGTGGTGTTTATAAATCTGCCAGCTTTGATTCGACCAGAATTCAAAACATCCAGATTGATAAAACTAGTTCCAACGCCATCTTAGTTCAGTTCTCAAGATCTCACTGGAGTTCACCGCATGCTAAGCGGAGTATCGGACCGGACTTCCCTTTTTAAGCTGAGAACCATCAAGCTGGAAAAATCTGTTGTTTTTACCAACCAAGCAACGGTTCCTTTCAGAATAAAAGCTGAACTCACTGACCCAAAGAGGGTCCCCTTTTTGACGCTGTGAACCACCTGTCGCATTTTACCTGGAGACAATCCAAGGACTAGTTTGTCGTGCTGTTGATGCTGTACCATTGGCTCCAGTACCGAAAGGAGGGTCTGTGGACCTGGCATTCTGGATCCGTACAGGAGGTCTCCCTGAGGGTATGTTTGGATGCGACAAATATGGCGTCTCATGTGTTTATGACTACTCCGGTCAAACTCTGATCATAGTTAGGTGCAAACCATCTTCTCCCACTCAGACTGGCTTCTCCGGATACGAGAGTTCTGATTAACACGACTCACACACACACCATCCATCTCACATCTCATTCAAACAGATACATCCATCATTAGTAAAGTTAGTCTTGTTTAAATTGTTTAAAATGATTTAGTAATAAATCATCTTAAATGTTTGAAGGACTCTCTCTCTCTTCTCTTGTCTCTCAGTTAATACAAAGTGTTACAAATCCCTACATTAAAAAGTTCAGATCTTCTGAATAAACAACTCAGTGGTCCGTAAGATGGATGTCTTACGGTCCTTAATTAGATGTAAATTAACTTTATTACAATGCCAAAGAACACCTGATGGAACACAGTGCAACTGATTAAATTACCTTGAAACAACAGATGAGAGGATTACTGATCTGTAAAAGTATCAAGACTGTTCACCTCAGATAACTTTAGATAACACTTCCTAAGGTTAGATATGAGAAATGACCTACATTCGTAGGGCCTTTCAGAGTCTGAGGACTCCAGAGCACTACACACGACAGTGAGTCATTTATCCATTCACACCCTGGTGGTGATGAGCTACATCGTAGCCACAGCTGCCTTGGGACACGCTGAAAGAGGCGTGGCTGGTCCCTGCCACCATCACCACCATTACCAGCAGGCAACAACGGTGAACTGTTGCTGGAGTGTTTATGTTGTGTTTTTCATTGCTGCTGTTTTTTTTTTTCAAATCAAGAAAAACAAGAACCAAAACCAATGATAATGATAACCCATAAAAGGAATAACAGAAAAATAATAGCAACAACAAAATCACAGCATAAACACACCAACAAACCCATACACAACAGTTAGAAAAAAGACTAGCAAACCCAAAAGACAAGATATCAGCAGGACACAAGTGTGGAGTCATATACGGAATACCATAAAAACTCTGCAATAAAACATGCAAAGGAGAAACCGGACGCCAAGTCAACACAATAACATGAAAACATAAAAGAGTGTGAGAAAGGAACTAGCAGAAGACACACAAGAGCCGCGGAAAAAGAAGCAAAAAGCACAGTAAAGAAATCAGCCATAACAGACCACTGCACAAGGGAGAACTATATAATGGGCTGGGACAGAACACGGATCATAAACACAGAGAAACAAAAATACAAAAGATGGATTAAGGAAGCGGCTGCGCAGTGACACAAAGGTTAGAGCTGTTGCCTTGTAGCAAGAAGGTCCTGGGTTCGCTTCCCGGCCTGGGATCTTTCAACATGGAGTTTGCATGTTCTCCCTGTGCATGTGTGGGTTCTCTCCAGGTACTCCGGCTTCCTCCCACAGTCCAAAAACATGACTGTTAGGTTGATTGGTCTGTCTAAATTGTCCGTAGGGGTGTGTGTGTGTGTGTGTGATTGTTTGTCCTGTGTGTCTCTGTGTTGCCCTGCGATGGACTGGCTCTCTGTCCAGGGTGTACCCCGCCTGTTTGCCCATTGACCACTGGAGATAGGCAACAGCCCCCCCCCCCCCCCCCCCCCCGTTTTCAATTAACCCCGGCTGTTTGTTTCAGAAAACCTTCTGTCTAATTGTTAATGTTTGAATGTGATGCTTTGAAAGGTACCAATCAGATTAGATTTAAATTGTTGCAGAAATATTCTCATCATAAATATTCTTTATCTGAAAATGATCCTTTTGGATTAAGTGTAGCTGCACATGAATCAAACCCTGAATGTAGTTGACATCTGACGTAATTCTTTTGATCATAAATCAAAGTTCCCCTTTTTCACCTGATCGGTCCCTAGAGAGGCTGGGAGCAACTCAACGGCAACAGCAAATGTAAAAGGTCCATCATGAACATCGTAACAGGTGTCACGCTGCAGAACCAAATATAACAACAGCACCTTCTCATTCCCTGGCTGTCTTCCTTTCCATCTTCTTCTCCCCTTACCATCCACCCACCTTCAGCTCGCTGCGGAGGGGACGATGCGTGCAGACAGCAAAAGTTCAATCAGCAGCAAGATGTAGGAGGTGAGGAACAAACATTTAGAACACAGAAAGAGAAAAAATATACTTTCCTTTATCTGTGGCTCCTCATTTCTCACAGGACACATCTAAGTTAATAACACCGGTGCAGCAGGAGAGCAGGCTGAGGAGTGTACAATAACACGCTCTGAAGTGAGCCCCACATGAATCAAAATGACAAAGGCAATCTGGCAACAAATTCTCTCACGCTGGCTTTAAGCTGTTCAGCTCTCTGGAAGACTGGATGTAGCAGAGTACAGGCGGTAAAATGAGTGAGGGGAATTTAAGAAATCAAACTCAAATTACTCAGGTGTGCAGATGATATAAATCCACCTCCCTGTGATGGAGTCAATCACATCCTGGTTTACTGCTTTTACTTTATGTAAGTCAGAAAAGAGGAAGGTCAGTCAGAGTGTTTGATGATCACCACAACTAAAATAAGACATAAAGATTAATGTTGCATAAAGTTTACAATTAAATTCAATTTCCCTTTTGCACAAGTTAGCCATACAAAAGTGAAAACTAGCAGGATGGAACGTCAATGTTTCTCTTCACACAAAAGCTTTCTGCTACAGTTTCCAAACCCCTTTAACATCCATGATGAAAATCTCCCATTCCCCCACATCTTAAAGATTCTGGACTGGAATGAGATCCGGTGACTGTGGAGGTCGCTGGAGTCAAATCAACCCATGGGCACATTTTAGAAACCAGCTTCGTGACATGGTGCTTTATCCTGCTGGAAGTAGCGTTAGAAGATGGGGCCGCTGCAGTCATAAAGAGTTGAACATGGTCAGCAACGATACTCGGGTAGCCTGTGGTGCTTAAACCAGGCTTAGGTGTTACTGAGGGGTCCAAAGATGGACAAGAACATTAACTTATCACCATGACACCAGGGGCGCCCCCATCAATTTTTGATAAGGGTGGCCAGACGGGGCTAAAGACATTTTTGAGGTGGCACACCAAAGTGGTCCTTGTGGTAACTCCGGGAGTTTGGCCTGTGGCGATGCATTACATTGCTCCTTTATTTGTTTATTTTTTTTTGTTTATTTTTTTATGTGTACAAAACACCTAACTCACATTTGAGAAACAAAAACAGTTCAGGTATTTAAAATGGAATTTCAAACTTTATTTTAGACTTTTATTTTTCAGTTTAAATCACCTGCAGCTGTCTTATTTCTTTACTCATTAATTGTATATTTTTATTGTGTTTTACATTTATGTCTAGAATAAATAAGATGGATTTATGGTTTGTGTGAACATTCATATGATTTTTTAACACTGGTCTTTACTGGGAGGGCCAGCAATTTTCTATGGGGGCCATGGTCACCCCTGGCCATCCCTAGGGGGCGCCACTGCATGACACCACCAGCAGCAGCCTGACACTGAAGCAAGGCCGGATGGATCCATGCTTTTACGTTGGTGACACCAAATTCTGACCTGACCATCTGAATGTTCCCAACTCGAGACCAAGAAAGGTTTCCTAGTCTCTTTTGGTCCAGTTCTGGTGATCCATTCTCTGTAAACCCTAAGGATGGTTGCTGGTGAAAATCCCAGCAGACCAGCAGGATCTGAAAAACTTCCACCAGCTTGCCTGGTACCCTCAACCATGCCATGGTCTGGTCTCTTAAATTATTTTCTTCTTCATTCTGATGCTCAATCTGACCGTCAGCAGGTCATCTTCCCCAAGTCTAAATGATTGAATGCAGTGAGTTGCTGTCTTGTGATTGGCTGACTGAGTTAGCTTGCAGCTGAACAAAATGGTCGGTGAGTGTACGTCAGCCACCAGCTACTCTGATTTCTAAAGATTATTATCTCTGCACGGGTGAGCAATTCTGGATGAAGCATGCCAGATCAGAATGATGTGGGACTGTGGGGATCGAGGGGTTAATGTCTTTTCATTTTAAGCCCAGGTGTAGAGTGTCTTACCTGCAGGCTGAGTATCCCTGTGCTGCTGAAACCTTCCTAGAGGAGGTACACTATCTAGACAACGGAACCACCCCATCGTATTCCCTCTTGTCTGTCTGGTTTGGCCCCATAAAACCTTTAACCGGTCTCAAATGACCTTTTAGTCTAGGTCTGCAGTGACTGACTGAATCCGTAGAAACCAGGGTTGTGACTTCCGGGTAAAGTGGTTCACTACTTGAAAGATGAGCTCATCTTTTCCAACTGTGTGGTCAGTGTTAGGCGGCCTCTTCTTCCAAAGATTAAATTATGGTAAAGAGATTTCAAGACAACCTGCATTAAAATTAAAGTAGTATAAAAATAGTCACAGAGTATGGTATATGATGCACTGTTGGTTCTTTTTAAATGGATAGCCGCAACAACAGTAAATGAAAAGCGAACACAATAATTTTTAAAATTGTTATAATTTATTTTTTTTACTTTATTTTTAAACCATTTTAAAGATTGAGCACTTTCGTTATATAACTTCTGTATAAGCACATTTTCTGACTCAATAAAGAATAGTGCGCTGGTGCAGATCAGAACTGAACATAGACATATTTTGGGGCCTTTGAATCCATGAAATATCTCAGCAAGTCTCCGAAATCCTATCACTAAACGCTCCTTCACTATGTTAAACTAAAACTCGACATGAAAGCTCATGCACAGCACGGATGTAATTTTGGGGGCTGGGGACAGGGGAAGCATGCCCCCCCACCCCCCACCCCACCCCCCTACACACACACACACACACACACACACACACACACAAACACACACACTTTGGACTTGATAACTTGACAACATTTATAAAGACACGACTTGACTCAGACTTGAACGCCAATGACTTGCGACTTGAATCGACCTGCATCTGTTGACTTGATGATGACTTGAGCATAGTTGATATTTTAGCACAGAAGTGGCCCGACATGGACAAAAATCATAAATCATTCTTTGTTCTGGGTTTGATCTTGTACTGCTACATGCAGCAGCACTTTGTTAATAATCGGTTCCAGCTGCACTTTCTGCTTGTTTGAGCAAGTAAATAAAACTTTAAGCAGCTTTATTTCTGGAATTTATTCATTATCATTAAATTCAAGTTGGACAGATGACTTGATTATGACTTGAAAGTTCAAAGTTAAGGACTTGGACTTGACTTGGACTTTTACATAATTGACTTTGGACTCGACTTGGACTTGGTTGTCTTTGACTTGGACTTGATTCGAGACTTGACTGGAAAGACTTGTGACTTATTTGTGACTTGCAAAGCAGTGACTTGGTCACACCTCTGCTTTTTATCGTCCTAAAACAATATTATGCTATATTAAATAGACACTGGTTGAGTACTAGGACCAAGCGGAAAACAACCGTTCGTGTTGAAGCCCGTTTCCTGTTAGAACATACTGTAAAGATCCACGCCGATCCTCATGCCACTTGTGCCCCCCCCCTCCCCCCCCCCCACTTCTAAAGTCAAAACTACGTTCATGTGCACACGACTGTTAAAAACTGTTGTCATGGTTCCAAGTCCCATGAAAAAAACAAGATGAAATTGGATTACTTTTAATCTGATATCAGCAGAATGCTCAGCATCTTTAATATTGAAAAAGTGCATCAGTGTAACCATAATGTGTGGCCAGCTTCTCTGGCAGCATTGACGGTGAATGACAAACACAGGTTTTGTGTATACTATCTGCAGCCATCCAGATGAAGGTCTTTTCAAGACAGCGTTTGTTTATTTGAACCACAAAAAAGCATTCCAGAGAAGTCCAGGTCCTGAACAGGCCCATCTGCTGTCCAGATCAGTCACATGTTGAGAGCATTTGATGAAATGCACCACAAAAGGCCTGACGTAGCGCCGGCAAGACAATTTTAAACTGAGATCATCTTATGTTGACAAGTGATGGAGGTGAAGTCATTTTAATTAAATCTTGCTGCAGAAAGTTTCATTGAAATTATTTTAGTGGTTAAAACGTGTTCTGCTAAAAGACAGAGAAACACAAACATTATCACCCAGCATCAAGGGGGAGTGATGATGATACTACATTACAAATGAAATCACTCAGCAACCATGTGGCCTGGATACACGCTCCCTTTGAGGTTTCTCTGTGGTTTATAGATGTTGTTTCCCTTCAGCTGGTGGAGGATGCGCCATGTGACCAGAGTTCAAACACAGCATCCGCTGGTTCATTCCACAGTCTGACTTAAGCTGGCCCTGGTTGTGTCACAGCAGCCGCTCAGCCAGCAGAGCAACAAGCGGGTGGGACTTATATCTATCTATCTATCTATCTATCTATCTATCTATCTATCTATCATCTATCTATCTATCTATCTATATATATATATATATATAGAGAGAGAGAGAGAGAGAGAGATACTACCCCCCAGTATATATATATATATATATATATATATATATATATATGTATGTATAACACTGCTTTATTTATTTATTAAAACACCAACACATGGATGCAGCTCAGCCCGAACAGTATCATTAAAGTCTGACCACAAGCAGCTCCTACACATGAACCTTCATCAGTCTCAACTGTTTTCTTTTGTAAGGAGCTTTTACACTTTTTAAAACCACACACTCATGCATGCACACACTCATGTATGCACACATGCATGCACGCACACAAGCTAGCACGCACTCACACACACATGCATGCACACACTCACACACACACAGGCACATTTGTTTCTGTTTTGGCCATCTGGCTGACGCTTCTGCCTTTCATCCTCATCCTGATGTTTCTATTTGGCCAAAGAAAGTTTCGGTCACACGTCTTCTGAACAAAAGAACATCAGTTGCGTTACCATTTTTATAGTTTCATAATTCTGAGCACATGTATCCTGAAGCTGGAGGAATTAAGACTTTCTGTCTAAGATGAACTGAGGTGGAAGTCTGAAACCTTCTCCTCAAAAACTCCTACCTTACCTCACTGAGCTAAAGCATCTGTTTTCTTTACTTTCTCTGAATGGTTTTCGCGAGAGTTCTAATGTGGATCGACATATGGTATAAAAGCAAACAAATTCAGAATTATGGATATGTATGGTGGATGGCAGAGTTGGGAACTGTGGCATCTCCATGCCGTGTTTTTGTTTTGCCCAGCAACTGAACCAGTTTCTTGCAGCCTGCTCATCCGTCTGAAGGACCAGGAGGAAGAGCAGTGATGTTAAAGGTGCAACCTCTCAGCAGAATGAGGTTGAAAACAGTCTGACTCCCTGCTGTGGGAGTCCAGTGAAAACACGATCCCCTCTGCGACGATGAGACAAGCGGAGAGATGGAAACTGAGAAAAAGAGCAAACACATGAGATGGTGTAGGAGGAGAAGGATGGGGGCTTCGGAGGGAGGGTGACACAGACAGCCTCAGCAGGGGGCCATGCTGTTCTCCGTATTAGACTGTCAATGAATCTCATTAACATGGCTTCTCTAATCAGCAGCCGTGAATGTTCCTTTGAGGGCCGTCCACTCTGCTCCCCACCTCCCTCCTCTCCATTGGATTCCTCCGATGCATAAATTTACTGTTATTTTCTCTCTTTTTTAATCTAAAGAGTTTGAATTAAACTCTTTGAGGACTTCGTTTTCCATTTCGTCCAGTGGGGGTTTCTTTTCATGTGAAGCACAGCAGGCTGCCACGTTAAAGATATCCACTGTGCCCGTGTCACATCACGACAGCCTTGATTTCCATCATTTCCACTCAGTAACAGAGGAAATAAATGAACGTTCATGCTAAAAACTTTTTGCCAAATGACAGCTCAGTTGCTGGCGGGAAAAATAGACAAATTAATTAAAAAATGCTCTTGAGACTCCTAAAAATTAATTTGGCGAGTCTATTCATAGGTTCCTTTACATTTCAGTGATTATTGTGCAGAAAGATGTCTAAAACCAACACATTCTCGCTAGGGGTGGGTGCAATTAATCGATGTGGCGATGCATCTAAAAGCTCAACATGTTGTTTCGGCATCGATTAATGAACGTCGATGCTTAAAAAAACATAACTTAAAGTTTTGTTGCGAAGCCGGTACAAGAAATAAATAAAAACACGTAACCAGAGCCTTAACGCACGTGAGTGGCACTACCTCTTTGACCTCTTTCTCCATCCTGGAGACTGTATTCAGTAGTAAACAACAGGGGGTTTCGGTTAGTGGTGCGCACCATGGAGCCGCGCTATAAACTTCCTCACCGAAAACACTTTGCAGAAAAAGAAGTCCCCCACCTCTACGAGGAAACCAAAGCAAGCGTTCTGGAGTCCATGAAGAAGGCAACCGGGATAGCGCTCACATGCGATGCATGGACGTCGGTTGCCACCAAATCCTTCGTTACTGTAACGGCGCATTTTGTTCTCGCGTCAGACAAGAACGGGTGGAAGTTGGTGAGTCACGTTCTTCAAACTCGAGAGATGAGTGAGAGACAAAGTAGCACAATGTTGACATTTGCCCACCTCACACAACAGGAGGATGTAGGGGGACAAGAGGGTGGGGAGGGAGGGGAGGGAGTATGAGTGTGTCACGGTCTGCCCCTGCCTCCCTGATTGTGTCTCTCTCCTGCCCTTGATTAGTCCTTATTGTTTTCACCTGCCCCTTGTTACCTGCCCATGTGTTCCTCATTTGCCATGTGTATTTATACCTCCCTCCTTGTATCAGTCTTTGTCAGATCATTGTGTGTGTTAGTTGTCAGCGTTGTGTTTGTCCTACCTTTCCCGCTCTGTTATTAAACAATTTTTACTTTATCCGAGCCTGCATTTTTGCCTCCGGGTCAGCTCCTCCACACACGGTCCGCCGTCATCCACACCCGCAACGTGACTGAGTGTCACGCTGCTCTATTTTGATGTGTTCGCCTCACTGTACTGAAGCTCCAGGCTGAATATATGTTCAGTTGAATTATGCACTTTTGTTCTGAAAAAATGCAACATTCAAATATAGCAGGTTTTTTCTGTTACCTATATTCCAGACTGAATAAGCTGAATTTATTTATTTGATCTGTATGGCAGCTTGTTTGTAATGTTATCATATGGCCAGACTCATTAAGTTTCCATTAAATAAATTTGATGGAAGTAAAAATCTTGTTTACTTGAATTAATTACCTCATTAAATCCAGGGCTTGCCTGTTTTCAGTGTTTCCCAACAATGGAGGGGACACTAGTGTAAGTAAAGCTTTCCCTGATCGAAGTTAAGTTGGTCAAAGTGCAAATATTTACACGTCATTCAGTCATAAAATAAGAATTTGTCTTTGAAAAATGATTAAATGTTAAAAAAATGTATTTACTTACAGAGAGTAGTTTTAGAGGAACTGAATTAATTGATAGGATATTTATTTACAAATGTAGATAAAGAAGAAGACAATCTTGTATGAAAAAAGCATTAAAAATGTCAATAATTGAAGAATCGTGGCACCAGTAATCGAATCGAACCAAAAATCATTATAATCGAAGAATCGAAGCATCGAAGCTTCAATAATCGAAATCGAAATCGAATCGTGTAGTACCCTTTTTGGAACACCCCTAATTCTCACACCCAAAAAGCATCCAGAGGGACACATCAAGAGTCTGCATGTAAGACAGAAACATCTGATCTCTTGAGGAGGTCTTTTTCCCCCTTTTTTGTGCCTTAAAAAAATCTGAGTTGCTGGCATCTGTAACATACAAATTAGTGCTAGAGACCTAAACAGAGCAAGCGATATTTGACTGTCCTCAGAGAAATTTGCATGGCATAAGATGAAACGGAGAAGATTAGAGGTTGGAGGCAGAGAGACATTCTCAAGATGTTCCCAACGCTGCACATGTTCATTCTTTAATCATGACCAAGTCCTGCCAATATTGGGAAATCTGAATACCAAAGGCTGTTCACCATCAAAAGCAAATGGAGCAGACTCTATTGTATCTCTCCAGCATCTGACAGCGTGATGAATGGGAGCTACAGAAGCTTCTCTACCCCCCGAACCCCAAAACTGAACACCCACAACAAATTAATATGCTGCACGTCTCTCCCTTCATGTCCTCTAAAACGGCCTCGACTCAACATGCAACAGTTCTGACATACGTCTTTCGGGTCCACAATGATAAACTATCTGTCCTCTAAGTCCTTGTTTCTTTTTTTTCTATGCTCTCCAGCGGCTTGAAGCAGCTTTGTTAGTTCTGTGTGCTCTCAGGGTGTGTTCCTGGCACTATATGTGCAGATAGGATAAATAAATCACACACAGACCCTCCAGAGAGCGAACAAACCAACTGGAACGAGCAACAGGGAATAAAAAAGACATCTGGTGAAAGTGCTGGAGTCGTTCTGGTGAGGGGAAAATGACTTATGGAGAGAGGGTTATTATACCACAAAGACTAGTGGAGAAGGCTTGTCTCAAGTTCATGTTCTTATTGGAGGAATTTACTGGGTAAACATTTACAGAAGCACCTGTTTTGTTGGGCAAGGGGGGTCGCTGGAAGAAGGGGGAGGTGTACATCCTGGACAGGTCACCAGTTTTTACATCAGAGAAATTTTGAGTGAGAAAAAACCAGAGAGCAAATGCAAACTCAAAACAGAACCAACCAGAAAGGTTGGAGGTCACTAAAGCCACCAAAATTAAATCTTGCAGCAGCAAGCCAGGTGGTTCATACATAGAAACTTTAGATGTTGGCAAGGCAGCTGTATTTGTATAGCACATGTCACACACAATGGGCAATTCAATGTGCTTTTCAGGAGCAAGAACAGCAAAATCAACACAACAGCATAATTAAAATATGCAAATTAATTTAGATCTAATTAAATTCACAAATCAAATCCAGATTTAAAAACCAGATAAAAGGCAACATTAAAGGGTGCACAGTTTCAGTGCAGAAGGTGAAGCATAAGAAAGAAAATCCATCCATCCATCCATCCATCCATCCGCTTATCCGGAGTCGGGTCGTGGGGGCAGTAGCCTAAGGCGAGAGGCCTAGACTTCCCTCTCCCCAGCAACTTGGGGCAGCTCCTCCGGGGGAATCCCAAGGCGTTCCCTGGCCAGGTGAGAGACAGTCCCTTCACCGTGTCATGGGTCTACCTTTAGGTCTCCTCCCGGTTGGACGTGCCCAGAAAACCTCACCAGGGAGGCGTCCAGGAGGCATCCTGACCAGATGCCCGGGCCACCTCAACTGGCTCCTTTCGATGTGGAGGAGCAGCAGGTCTACTCCGAGCCCCTCCCGAATGACCGAGCTTCTCATCCTATCTCTAAGGGAGAGCCCAGCCACTCTTCGGAGAAAACTCTTTTCGGCCGCTTGTATCCGCAATCTCATTCTTTCAGTCACTACCCAAAGCTCATGACCATAGGTGAGGGTAGGAACGTAAATCGACCGGTAAATTGAGAGCTTCGCCTTCTGACTTAGCTCTCTCTTCGCCATGACAGACCGGTACAACGCCCGCATCACTGCAGACGCAGCACCAATCCGCCTATCGATCTCACGCTCCAGTTTTCCCTCACTCGTGAACAAGACCCCGAGATACTTAAACACCTCCACTTGGGACAGGACCTCATCCCTGTCGCATTTTACCCTTTTCCGAATCAAGACCATGGTCTCAGATTTAGAGGAGCTGATTCTCATCCCAGCTGCTTCACACTCAGCTGCGAACCGCTCCAGCGAAAGCTGAAGATCATGTTCTAATTAAGCCAACAGGACCACATCATCTGCAAAAAGCAGAGACCTGATCCTCAGGCCACCAAAACGGATGCCCTCCACACCTTGGCTGTGCCTAGAAATCCTGTCCATAAAGGTTATGAACAGAATCGGTGAAAAAGGGCAGCCTTGGCGGAGTCCAACTCTCACTGGGAACGAGCCCGACTTACTGCCGGCAATGCAGACCAAGCTCTGACACCGGCCATACAGGGACCTAACAGCCCGTATCAGAGGGCCTGGTACCCCATACTCCTGGAGTACCCCCACAGGGCCCCCCGAGGGACACGGTCAAATGGCTCCTCCAAATCCACAAAACACATGCAGACTGGTTGGGCAAATTCCCACGCACCTTTCAGGATCCCCCTAACCCCCAAATTCCACTACCTCCGCTCCGCTCCGACACGAACGCTGGAGCAAAATCGGTCCCGTTGTAGTCAATCAGAGCAATTCCACTACTGCGGCCGTGCTCCGGCAGTGCGGCGCCGTGCGCCGCCCTCTGTTCCGGCGTCCGGCAAAAATAGAATCGATTCTATTTTCGCCGGACGCCGGAGCACCTCCGCAGTAAATGGACAGAAATCACAACTGCCCAACAGGAAAAGGAGCAAGCACAACTTCCGTTTTTCACAATAAATCGATAAACAAAATGTGTTTTTTGTTTCATATGCACAGGTTTAACAACTTTTAACAACTATCAATGGCGGCTGAAGTTTAAATGCACAAAAGTAAGCCATAAATACAGTTTCTACTATCAAAGTAGTCACACTTTGTTGATCCAAACACTGCTGATCTCTCAACACAAATGATGGGCAGATTGAACAGTTCATGCCGATGCTTCTCCCACACAACGGGTGTTTGGATCTAACTTCTGCGTTTATTGCTCGGACTGTATCGCAAGATCTCGAAAATCCTGCGCATGCTTGTTTGCCCCCTCAGGTCTCCGCACCGGAGCGGAGCCGTTGTAGAGCGGGTACCAAGAAAAATTGAGTTTGGAAGCGAGCGGCTGCGTAAGGCGGGGGTGGACCGGAGCGGAGGTAGTGGAATTTGGGGGTAAGGGTATAGAGCTGGTCCAGTGTTCCACAGCCAGGACGAAAACCACATTGCTCCTCCTGAATCTGAGGTTCAACAATCCGATGGGCCCTCCTCTCCAGAACCCCTGAATAGACCTTACCAGGTAGGCTCAGCAGTGCGATCCCCCTGTAGTTGAACCGCTCAACCTCACTCACCAACTCAGGCTCCTTCCCCACCAGAGAGGTGACATTCCATGTGCCAAGAGTCAGCTTCTGTAGCCGAGGATCAGACCGCCAAGGTCCCCGCCCTCGACTACCACCCATCACACACTGCACCCGACCCCTTTGGGCCATCTCACAAGTGGTGAGCCCATGGGAAGGGGGACCCATGTTTCCTCTTCGGGCCGTGCCCGGCCAGGCTCCATGGGTGAAAGCCAGGTGCTCGCCAACATGCCCCACCTCCAGGCCTGGCTCCAGAGGGGGCCCCGGTGACCCATGTCTGGGCGAGGGAACACGGTTTCCATTTATATAATTCATCATAAGAGGTCTTCGGGCTGCTCTTTGTCTGATCCCTCACCTAGGACCTGTTTGCCATGAGTGACCCTACCAGAGGCATAAAGCCTCAGACAACTTAGCTCCTAGGATCATTGAGACACTCAAACCCCTCCACCATGGTAAGGTGGCAGCCCAGGGAGAGGCACCAGGAAATCTGTTCAAAGATAAAGAAAATATTTGAAGTATTTTTTAATCAAAGTTTATAATAAATAGAAAAATAACATGTTATGTTGAATACACCTGTTTAAACCAAAATTTAAAAGCCATGAAGTTAAAGTCACATTGGTCATCACACACTGGTAAAATTCAAATCTGCGTTTGACTCATCCCTGTGGGGAGCGTTGAGCTGCAGCTGTGGCTGCGCTCAGGAACTATTTGGTGGTTTGACCTTTCAATCCAATCCTTTAAAGCTGAATATCAAGCAGGGAGACATTGGGTCCTATTTTTAAAGTCTTTGGTATGACACGACCAGGATTTGAACCCTGATCTCCCGGTCCCCGGGCAGATACTCTACCACTAGGCCACTAAGAAGGTATGTCATGCAAAACTTACCTTTTGTGCTTTGTGCCCTTTTGTGCTGCCATCTGGGTCTCTAATGCCTCTACAAAGACTCCAAACATGGAGAAAAGCTGTCCCTCTCTTTTATGTCAGTGTTTGGTTTAGAAATTATGTGCCTAAAACAATTTGTTCCAAAAAATCCCCGTTTGTGATGTCACAAATGAAGAAATCAGAAGAGAGCCACTTTTCATCTGAAAGAGAGAGCTGCTACTAGAGGAGCTGCGGCTCTACACAGAGCTCCTCTCAGATATCTGAGTTTCTAAGGTTAAAGCAGCCTGAGCTTGGTAGGTGTGGCCAGCTCCAGCTTGTTTTCATAAGGTGACAAAGCCCTGAAATGGTTCATTCTGGAAGGTACTGAAAATGTCAAGTGCACAACTACTTAAATTGCTTTATGTGAGAGCAATTTTGTGCAAAACACCTCACAAACATTTTTTGTATCGATCAAAGAATCATTTGGATGTGAGAAATTAAGTCAGAGAAAGATCTGCATGATTTTTTTGTTTAATTCTTGATTTAAACAACTGAGCAAAGGGAAAAAATGCATCTGACCAGCAGACAAATGGATTCACTCAGGGTTGTTTTGTCTGAGGCATATAGGTTACATTTGCACATGCTTGCCATCACATTTGTATTCTGTACACAAACACGGCCGTGAAAACTGGAACAGCTGATCCCGTATCAACCCTTCTCCCTGTAGATTAGCCAGCAAAAATCCTATTAAACACTGTAACCACTGCTGCTGCTGTTGGGAGTGGGGGTGTAGCGCTAACCTCCATCTGCTGTGGTCAGCTTTGGTGTGGAGTCAGCACCGCTCACCGAAGGGCAGAGCTTATTTTGTGAGTTAGAAAGCGCTTGACGAAAGTGGGAAAGAACACAGAGGGAAAAAAATGAGGTTAAAAAGAAAAGAAAAGCTGGCGGGTTATGGAAGCACGAGAACAGCCATCAGGCATTCACATCAGGGTGACAGGTGCATTATCATAGGTTAATAAGAAGTCTACTGCAGCCTGTAGCTGCAATCAGGGGAGCAAAGCCTCCTCTGCCTCCTCCATCAATCAGATCAGACAGACGTCCTCTCTCAAGAGCACACACTCAGAAACACAGAGGTGGATACGGCACTTCTACCAACACACTCAGTGCAGACCCGCCTGCAGAACCCTGAAGAACCGAGAGCAGCAGCAGCTCATTAAAGCTTGTGGAGTACACCGATGGAACAATATTATGGCTGTAATTTGGTGCAGGAGATTACTGAGTGATTATGAGGTATTTATGGACACAATGAGAGATAATTAGCTCTTCCAAGCACAGCCCTCAGGTGTGACCATCAAACCACGTTAATCGTGCAGTAGATCACGGAGTAGAAAACGGTGTCGGATGCATTCAGATCTGTTCCTCAGAGGCCCTGATAACATCTCCCTCTCTCACTTTGAGATCTTATTATGAATTACATTAACACAGAACAACATTCTCAGCCAAACAACAGAGCTTTCTGCTTTTTTGTGTGTGTGTGTGTGTGTGTGTGTGCGTGCGTGTGTGTGTGTGTGTGCGTGTGTTTGAGTGCATTTTCTACTTTCTCAAGTTTAAAGTCAGAGATGGAAGGAGATGATTCACAATTTACTATTGTTGCCACGGAGATGCCACCGATCTGCTCAAATCACTCCTACGTGGTTAGGATTCTGAGAATCACTTTATTAACAAAAAAAGTTTTTGATGTTCATCTTTAAAAAGATTTCCAGGTGCAGTAATTAAATCTATAAAAACAAACCTTCAACTGGACTGAAATTTAGAAGATTTAAAAGTATCATCTCATTAAATTTTTCATGAGGATAAAACTTTATGGCTGGTTGAAGGTAATTAGATTTGATGAATTGGTCAACTGTGGCGGGCAGAGATTTGTTGTTGGGCACCTAATAACCTCCAAAGCTGCATCCCTGCAACCAGAATGCAGCCAATGATCTGGAGACAGATATTTAAATAAAATAACAAGAAATGTCTAAATGATAGAGAAATATTACAGTTTTCAAACATTTATGTAATAAATAATCAGGGGACAATTAGGATTAAATGATGGCCACTCTGCCCTGCGATGGACTGGCTCTCTGTCCAGGGTGTACCCCGCCTGATTGCCCATTGACCACTGGAGATAGGCACCAGCCCCCCGCGACCCTACATGGACAAAGCGGGTTCAGACAATGGATGGATGGATGGATGATGACCACACAGTTTTCTAATGAAGAAAAATGTATTATTGCTGGGAGAGGAGAATCTGTGAGGTAATAAAGGAGAAAATTAAAATCCGATGCAATTAAAGTCTTAAAAGCAGATGAGGAATTTGTGAGACTGGGTCTGTGCAATGAGGTAAATAATACATTTGATGAAATCTGACATTTAGTTTTCCATGCAGTTCAGTTCTCTGAGCTGATACTCACAACCAAAGGGTTGTAGTATGAGTTGTTAAAAATGGAGACATGTTTTCCTTAAAAATGAAGATAAAAGTGTAAACTGTGGCAAAGAATGGTATTTTGGGAAAAAATGTCCAAAATGACTTCTGGTGATTTCCTCTAATGAAGTAAATCTGTTCACACATTCCAGCAGGTTTTATGCTGAAGACAGACATTTGTTTACCTGGGATGAGGCAGACACCCAGTCTGGTTAAAACACAGTCAAAAATAAAAATGGAAGATGAGCAAAGGTTGCTGAATTGTTTGATTGTTTAAAAAGTTGAATTTAAAAAGATTGTTGAAAAAACTGACTTCTGTGAAACAATCATCACATTGATGACCCTGGTGACTGCTTTTTTGTGTGAGCCAAACATGCTGAATTTTAAAGAGACAATGTGTAGTTTTTACACAAATAATGGTAAAATATTGGTGGCTTCATAAAACACAACCATAAAAATGGGTGCTTCTCAATGTCAAGGAACCTCGCCTTGCCTTGCCTGCCAAAGCGCCTTGCTACGAGGACACTGGCCTGTCTTGGTCCAAGAAAATTGTTAAATGGAACAGACTTACCTCATGTGACCATGGCAGACACGTCAATTGACACGTGAAGTAGTTATACTTCATTCATATAAGTTTTAATATAAATATACAACTTGGAGCTGCATGACTTAATTTTTTTTTAAAGTCGACAGTCAAGTAATGAAAATCGAGTAGACTTTGACTTGTCGTTGATGACGTCAAACACCTGAAGTGGCGTGCGGGAGGGGGGGGTGGTTGGTTGGTTGCGGCCATATTTTCAAAGTTAAACACATCTCTCTTAACAACGGTAAGTGGACGCAAACTCACTGATGCGCCTGCAGCCTCTCAGAGCTCTCAGAGCTCCTGCTGCTCTAAACATTAAAATAATTATTTCATTTTCTGTTCCTCATTTCTGATTACCTTCAATGGTGTCTGTTTGTTGCAACCACCAGGTACAAAAACAAACTTGTTTTTATTTGACTATTTTTCTGTCCTGTCTCTGTTTATTATCTTCCTGCATCTCCTCTCAGTCCTAAAGAAAAACTGCTACCTGCCTTAATATATATTCACCTTATGGTGAGGTGCGTTGCCGGAGGACAAAACAGGTGATGCGCCCCGCTCCACAGCAGCGAAACGCATCAGGCACAAACAAAAGACAGAAAACATAAAAGGAAATGAGCCGACATGAACGATCACGTGTTAAATTTGTTTTTGAGGTGGTGACACCTGCTTTGATAATGTTACTGTGGCCGTGCTCAGGACGCAGATGTCTGGAGCGCGTCAACGATCATAGCTTTCCATGCGCAAGCTGGTTAAGGTTAGGGTGAGGGTGAAGGGAAGGTTAAATTGCAAGATGCAGTGTCATGCATGCAAAAAGTGGAATCATTTTAAGAAACGGTGCAGAGCCATTCAACCTACCCAAAATGTAACAGGACACAGAAAGTCAGTCCATCATGTGGAACCTGACCAAGCTGATGACAGCGGAGATGACACATTCTACGTTGATGGAATAAACCTGCAATATGCAATCCATGCGACTGCTGTGCATGTGGAACACAAAGAGGAAGTTTTCGTCACAGTGCAGATTAATGGGATTCCTGTTGAGATGAAAGTGGACACAGGTGCTAAATGTAATGTGCTTCCCAAGAAAACGGTTAACATTATAAGAGCATATAAACAAATGAAAGCTCCCCCCAAATCCGTTAACCAAGTATCATTTGGAGGCAGCAAGATTCAAACCTCAGGTGTAATTAAGCTGCAGTGTTTTCTGCATGGGCAGTCACATGTGCTATCATTCTTTGTCATTAAAGAAGATGTTCAGCTAATACTTGGGCTATGTGCATGCAGAGAAATGGGACTTGTATCATTCAGCATTGACGTCCACCAAGTGACTACGTCCACAGATGACCTGTCACAACAGCTTATCACGGAATACAGCGACTTATTTTCTGATGAGCTTGGAAGGTTGCCAGTCACCTATCGCATGACACTGAACCCAGATGTGAAATCAGCTGTTCGCCCAGCACATCGCATCCCTGTGGCCATGAAAGACAGAGTCAAGGCAGAGTTAGACAGGATGGAGAAGTTAGGGAGTCATTACTCCCGTCTCAGAGCCGACAGACGGGGTGTCTTCTATGGTAGCCACCAACAAGAAAGGCAAAGATGAAATATGGATATACATAAATCCTCGAGACTTATACACAGCACTGAAAAGACCACATCATCCAATGCGCACAGTAGAAGAAGTGGCTGCAATAATGTCAAATGCCACTGTGTTCTCTGTGTTGGATGCTAAGAACTTTTTTGGCAGGTGTCAATGGATCAGAAATCATCCATGCTGACCACCTTCAGCAGTTGTTTTGGTCGTTACAGGTTTCTCAGAATGCCTTTTGGTCTTAATGCTGCCAGCGAGGTGTTTCAGCGAGCCATGGAGCAGATATTTGCTGGGTATCCATGTGCCATCATTGTTGATGATATACTCATCGGCGGAAGAACCGTGAAAGAACATGACGACAACCTGAGAAAAGTCCTTGATCGTGCCAGAGAAGTAAACCTGCGATTAAACCCATTAAAGTGCAAATTCCAGCTGAATCAGGTCAGTTATGTCGGACACATTTTCACAAGCGAGGGACTTAAAGCTGACCCTTCCAAAACAGCCACAATCAAAGAGATGCCAGTTCCAACGGATGTCCAAGCCCTGCAGAGGTTCCTGGGGATGGTCAATTATCTTGGAAAGTTCATTCCAAACTTCAGCCATCTGTCAGTTCCTCTGCGACAGC
Source organism: Nothobranchius furzeri (assembly GCF_043380555.1). Classification (NCBI taxonomy): domain Eukaryota; kingdom Metazoa; phylum Chordata; class Actinopteri; order Cyprinodontiformes; family Nothobranchiidae; genus Nothobranchius; species Nothobranchius furzeri. Next base: position 63,432,676 of record NC_091744.1, on the reverse strand, counting down.
TCACACACAAGGACAGTGAGTGGATATGGGACACACAGCATCAGGCTGCGTTCGACGCACTTACCCCCAAATTCCACTACCTCCGCTCCGACACAAACGCCGGAGCAAAATCGGCCCCGTAGTAGTCAATCAGAGCTATTCCACTACTGCGGCTGTGCTCTGGCAGTGCGGCGCCGTGCACCGCCCTCTGTTCCGGCATCCGGCAAAAATAGAATCGATCCTATTTTCGCCGGACGCCGGAGCACCTCCGCAGTAAATGGACAGAAATCACAACCGCCCAACAGGAAAAGGAGCAAGCACAACTTCCGTTTTTCACAATAAATCGATAAATAAAAGGTGTTTTTTGTTTCATATGCACAGGTTTAACAACTTTTAACAACTATCAATGGTGGCTGAAGTTTAAATGCACAAAAGTAAGCCATAAATACAGTTTCTACTATCAAAGTAGTCACACTTTGTTGATCCAAACACTGCTGATCTCTCAACACAAATGATGGGCCGATTAAACAGTTCATGCCGATGCTTCTCCCACACAACGGGTGTTTGGATCTAACTTCCGCGTTTATTGCTCGGACTGTATCGCAAGATCTCGAAAATCCCGCGCATGCTTGTCTGCCCACCTCAGGTCTCCGCACCGGAGCGGAGCCGTTGTAGAGCGGATACCAGTAAAAATTGAGTTCGGAAGCGAGCGGCTGCGGAAGGCGGGGATGGACCGGAGCGGAGGTAGTGGAATTTGGGGGTTAGAGAGCACATGTCGAATCCACCTGTTCTGTCATATTATGATGTCAGCAAACCTGTGACACTAACATGCGATGCATCACAGTATGGCCTTGGTGCAGCTTGCTTACAGGAAGGGCAACCTGTAGCGTATGCTTCACGTACTCTGACAGACACTGAAACCAGATATGCTCAGATAGAAAAAGAGCTATTGGCTGTCCTTTTCACATGTACGAAGTTTCATGACTACATTTATGGCAAGCCTGTAGTTGTAGAAACAGACCATCAGCCACTAGTCACCATACTAAGGAAACCTATTCACGCAGCACCAGCCAGATTGCAGAGGATGTTGTTAAGGCTCCAAAAATACAACATAACGCTCACATATAAATGTGAGCGTTATATATATAAATGTATCTGGCGGATACGCTGTCTCGTGCTCCCAGCAGAACCACTTTCCAGCAGTCTGAGGAAGAGGACAACTTTGATGTCATGACGGTGAGCTGCATCTCTTCTTCATGGAGGAACTTAAAGGGCACACGGCCGAGGATGAGACATTGCAAGTGCTCAGCTCGTTCATCAAACATGGTTTGCCACTACGACTCCACAACCTTCCCACGGCGGTTCATCCATATTTCCTTTCACGGATGAGCTGACTGTGGTTGATGGCATCATTCTTAAAGGTTCCAAAGCCGTGATCCCAAAATCGTTGCAAGGAGACTACATCACCATCATGCACAGAGGACTTCCCAGCGTGGAAGCTACAAAGCGGAGAGCGCGGGGGATAGTTTTCTGGCCGTTCATGTCAAGAGATATTGAACAAGCAGTTACTTCTTGCTCGGTGTGCAACAGCACCAAACCTCATCAACAAAAAGAGCCCCTTCATCTGCATGAAGTTCCAGATCTCCCTTGGTCAACTGTAGCTACATATATCTTTGAGTGGCACTGTCAGCACTATTTAGTAGTAGTCGACTCATACTCAGGCTGGTTTGAGATTGACCTGCTAAAGGATTTGACATCAGCGACAGTCATCAAAAAGCTGAAAAGACACTTCTCAGTTCATGGTGCTCCACACACTCTGATCTCACTCAATGGACGGCAGTTTACAAGCCTGCGTTTCAAAGACTGCGCTTCACAGTGGGACTTTCGACATTTCACCAGCAATCCAGAGTATCCTCAATCCAATGGGCTTGCTGAGAGAGCAGTGCGCAGTGCTAAACAACTGATGGAGAAATCTCACAGAGATGGCACTGATGTATTTCTCAACCTGCTGAATCTCAGGAATGTTCCACGTGATGTGAACCTGGGTTCACCTGCAGAACGACTTCTACCCAGACAGACTCAAACTACGCTCCCAATCACGACCAAACTGCTCGAACCACAACACCGTGGATCTGAGAAAGTGAAAGCCCAGCTACTCGACAAGAGACTGACTCAGAAGGTCTGTTACAACAGATCCAGCCGACCACTTTCACCTCTTGAAGAAGGACAAATAGTGAGGTTACAGACCCCACAGGGTTATGACCGCACAGGTGTGGTGAAGGAACTTTGTAAAGAACCTAGATCCTACCTGGTACAGTCAGATGGGAACATTTACAGGAGAAATCACAGACACATATTGCCTGTGTCTGAGCCTGTTATTGCTCAGAAAGGCACTGATCATCATCATTATGATGGACTGCAGGGTGGGGGTGAAAACAATGATGTAGAACCGTTTAAAGACAGCACTCGTCATGTTGAGAGCTCTTCTGATGTTTTGCATTCTCCAGGACCTTCCAGGAGTGATGGTGTTTACAGGACACGCTTTGGTCGTGTATGCAAACCAAATCCAAGATATAGGGATTAATGGAGTACCAGTTAAAACACAGAACTTGTTCAGGTTTGATGTTCGATCCAACAGTAACTGATGTCCACGTTTCAAGTTATATTTCTGGTTGAGGTAATTTTCAGTTGTAATCATTTTTAACTTTATACAGCAAAATGATATTTTGTCATGTTTATTTCTTCCATCTGGTAGCAAATGTAAATGTTCCTAAGGATCTGTGGGTGTCACCTTTCAATGCTGTGACTGTTGTCATTTAGCATGCATTAAACTTTATATCCGGTTAGGGATGTACTAAAGAAGGGGTATGTAGACAACCTGCTGTTAGCTTAGTATTTTGTCCTAATCCACTTGCCGTACCTCCGGGTAGGTCTGTGTATGTGTTGAGTGGTATAGGCGGCATTCGATTAGTGAGTCCATGCATGTAAGTTGTCTGCTGTTCTTCTGGTTAATAAAACCACGTTAACTGAATATACCGCTTCATCATTATCATACTGGTGAACCTACAACAGGCGCCATATTGGATGCCATGTTTGCTTCTACGGGACCCTGTGAAGACACAAAAAAAAAACAGACACATTTAGTGATTTGTAACGGTTACAGAAGTTTTACCATTCATAAACATTGTTTTACACTTTTACCTCTTCACTTGTTGCCGGTGATGAAAGGGAGTCTGGTGCTTTTCATTTTGCTGGGGGTTGCACTCCTGGGAATGTTTGACCCAAATGACTATCTGTTGGTAAGGTCTTACTCAAAAAAAAAAAAAAAAAAAAAAAAAAAAAATATATATATATATATATATATATATATATATATATATATATATATATATATATATATATATATATATATATATACTGGATGCTTGCAATGATTTAGGTATGTAATGCCCCCTACAGCCAGGGAAAATATTCACAGTCACTTTAACTGAAACTTGTTGTTGTGTCTGCTGCTAGGGGGCAGTATAGGATAAGAAAAGTAGGAGAGAAGGAGAAGAAGTGAGTCAGAAGTTAACATGCCTTACTGCTACATGTGATGCAGGTTCAAATAAAGCTTGGAAAAGGAATTCTGCCTACTTCCTGGTACAATGGCTGACCAGGGTGTTTCTCAATGCCAAGGAACATCGCCTTGATGTCTTGGCCCCGCCCCGGTTGCCTAGGAGATACGTCATCAGGAGCGGCCAAGACGTGTTCCAATGTTCATGTTCTACTGAGGCCTGTGTTCTCCGTTTGTTAGCCGTTTAGCTAGCTGAGCAAGGATACACGGGAGGTGTCTTGTGGCCTAGCCTTTGTCAAAAATTACCCAGAATACACCGCGGTATTTTCAAAAGGATGGCGGATCGGAAGCCGGCAGCTACTTTGGGGGCAAATTTCAAGTTTAAAAGTAAGTCAACTAATTTAAAATGTTTTTTTTTTAGATCTGAAGAAGTTATCTATGGTTGGTTGGTTGCTTAGTAGTTGCAGCTTCAGTGGCTAGCGGGTAGTAACTCGCTTGCATAGTTTCTTTGATAAATAAATACACAATTTAAAAAGTAAAAGGCTCATTATATTTTTATTTTGAAACTAATAAGTAAAAAATATAACGTCATTGCCCGTGTCACGTGACATTACGTGACCACAGCGGAAAGCCATGGTCACGTGATTGCAAGCCTGTTCCATTTAACCATTTTCTTTGACCAAGGAAGGACAGTGTCCTCGTAAGCAAGGCGCCTGGCCTCACAAGACATCTCCTCTCAAGGCAAGATGCCTCAACATTGAGAAACACCCCATAATTTTTTTATATGAACCTTAAAAAAATCCTGTTTTAAAGGAGGCTCAAAATATCCAGGTTTACTATAGTGTGGGTGAAAAGTCTGGTCTCCCGAATACACGTTCATGTTCATGTCATGCTCATAGAACACTAAAACTACACAACGGGCTCAGAGCAGTGAATATATCGATTTTCCATTTATGGAAGATCCCAGGCCTTTTGCAGAGCAGAAAACCATATAATCCAGCTGTGCCTTTTTATTTTTGTATTTCGTTCCTTCTTATTCTGTTTTTACTCTTCTGGTGGAGCCTTGCATTTGGCGAGTCGCTGGAGCTGTGCCAGAGTGATTTTAGCAGCTTTTATTCTGCAGAGGCCACGTGGAGAGGGGAGCTCTCCCTTATCAAACTAAATTCGCCCACAAGGGAAAGAACAGAGGTAAAAAGAGCTGAGGCAGGAGAAGGGAAGGATCTGAGTGTGAGACAGTCTATCAGTCTTCTAGACTCTACAAGCCGCTGGGCAGGAAATGAGGCGGAGGACACCTACTGACCTGAAGCCACTTGCCATGTCCCTGCCTATCTCCGAAACAATTTAAACAGCTAATGGAACTCGACTGATCCTCTTTCCAACTCACACTAAGGCACTGTGACTCATACTGCTCATTCCTGATTAGAGCTCCTGAGGCTTTAAAAGTAATCCGCACCAGACTCCGGATAGACCCGACCTGTTATGTTATTATACGTGTCTTTGGGGCAGATACGTGGAGCGGAGAGAGAGAGCACATGTTTTGTTTGTGTGAGATGGCTCAGAGAGATGGAAAACAGGAAAGTCAGACGAGGGAGGAAGGGAGCGGTCAGTCTGTAGGTGGAGGTGGTGGGTGCTGACTGGACGGGTCCAGGGGACAGATGGCAGGATGCTAGGAAGGTCCAGCTGCAGCGAGACCTCCCTCATCATCTAATGGGCATTAACTTAGTGGAAGGCGCACTTTATTGGGGAGAAAACTAGTCACAGAAGTAAAAGATTCATCTTGTTTGCTCAATGAGAAGAGCAGCGTTCTACATAAATCCTTCAAAACATCCTTTAAACCCCGTCCAGTTGTTTGATGCTCATCCTTTCTTGTTTTATTTCATTTGGTCTCAGAGGAATCACCCCATCTTACTTCCTCTGCCTCCACCTCGCCAACAGACGTGTGAGAGGAGCATCCTTCCTCTTTTGCGTTTGACCTATGTAATGTATATCTGTGTTCAGACGAATCCAGCGACATCAGCAGCAGTAAATCATGCTGCCAGAGTAAAGGCATGTTTTTAGCACCTAGCACAGAGAGGGAAAACATCAAAGTTACATAAGTGCAGGCAGCAGTTAACAACTTGTTTGTGTCAGGATCGTTGACTTCGTCCAAAGATTACACATGCAAGTTGGTTCCCTACTGATCAGAAAACACTGTCGTGTTACAGATTAGGTGAAAATGAAATAAAATCTTAATTGAAAAAACAGGAAATATGAAAAACCAACATTTCTAAAAGAATTTTGAGAAATAAATTATTTGTTAGGGATATTTTAGTGTAATAAACCACAAACTGCTTTTTAGCAACAGTAAGATGTGTCATATTTGCTCTGACTAAAAGAAAATATGGTGATAGGATCTAATTTTAGAGAAAACAAGCTAAGGTGGAGATGTCAATGATTGATGCAATCAAATTTCCTCCAGTTAAAGAAAGACAAGACTTAAGTTATTGTCTTTGGAAATAAGAAGAATAAGAAGGAGGTTATTGCTCAGCTTAGCTCCAGAGGAATAAACACCAAGACCCAGGCTAGAAACTTTGAGTGTCATAATTGATTCAGACCTGAGCTTCACTGATCACATTAAAGCATTTATCATATTCATCTAATAGCATGAGTCAGAGGTCTCGTGTCCAGACAAGACCTAGAGAAACTCATTCATGCGTTCATGTCCAGCAGGCTGGACTATTGCAATGATCTTTTGTCTGGTCTTCTCAAATAAAGCTGTGAAGAAAGTAGCTTATTCAGAATGCTGCTGCTAGAGCAGGGGTGTCAAACTCATTTTAGCTCAGGGGCCACATTGAGGGAAGTTAGTCCCAAGTGGGCCGGACCGGTAAATTAAAAAAAAAAACTTCAGATTGTTTTCTTTGTTTTAATACAATCAATATAAAACAAGGCTGGAGCCTGAGGACAGTGTAGTACAAGTACAAAACCTGAAGTGTACTTGAAAATTTGAAAAAATAAATAAATAAACAAATAAAAAAAACATTCCTTAGTGATTCAAAGAGCTACAGATCACATGGCAAGATCAATTTCATGCAGCACTTAAAGTATATTTGACTCATTTTACTTTACATCCTTTAGCTTTCACCAGCACATCAATATCAGAAGTCACATCCTGAGTGGCGGCCAACTTCAGGATGTGATTCAAGTTCTTGTGTGAGCCTTGAGCGCAGCTTTGTTTTATTTATACTCATTACAGAGAAAACTTGCTAAAAAAGATAAGTTTATTTTCACTCTACACTGTAAAGTATGAAAATAAAGTTTACACAACCATCTCGCGGGCCGGATTTAACCTGCTTGCGGGCCGGATCCGGCTCGCGGGCCACATCTTTGACACCCCTGTGCTAGAGTCTTAACCCTCCCACTGTCCTAATGGTTGTGACCCCGTGAGGAAAGCTGTCCATTGCGCAGGATTGATGTTTATCCCTTGAGGTCCACGTGGCAGGGGTGAGGTGATGCTCACTCCTCACCCCTGCCACATGGACCTCAAGGGATAAACCATCAACCCTGCTCAATGGTCAACTTTCCTCGCGGGGTCACACCCATTAGGACAGTGGGAGGGTTAACAAGAACCAAGAGATCTGAGCACATCACTCCTGTCCTTAAATCTCTACACTGATTACCAGTAAACACCATCCATCCATCCATCTTCTTCCGCTTAGTTGGGTCGTGGGGGCAGCAGCCTAAGAGGCCCAGACTTCCCTCTCCCCAGCCACTTGGGCCAGCTCTTCTGAGGGAATCCCAAGCCGTTCCCTGGTCAGGTGAGAGACATAGTCCCTCCAACGTGTCCTGAGTCTACCTTTAGGCCTCCTCCTGGTTGGACGTGCCCAGAAAACCTCACCAGGGAGGCATCCTGACCAGATGCTTGAGCCACTTCAACTGGCTCCTCTCGATGTGGAGTAAACTACAGAATCAATTTCAAAGTGCTTCTACTAGTTTACAAATCCCTCAGTGGTATGGGGCCAGAAGGCATGTTGGAGCTCCTTCCTGTACACAGGCCCAGCAGGACTCTAAGATCCTTAGGAAGCAGTCAGCTGGCCAGAACCAAACAGAGAGAAGCTGCTTTTAGCTCCTATGCTGCACACAGATGGAATCAGCTTCTTCATGACCTCAGATGTGCCCCAACTCTAGAAACATTTAAATCTAAACTGAAATTAGATTTTAGAAGCTCCTGATTTATGTTGTCACATTGATTTTAACGTTCGATGTGCTTGATGACCTTGCACGCGTCGTGGAAAGCACACTGAGTTGCTTCTGTGTATGATGTGCTTTATAAATCAAGCTGCCTTGCCTAAATCTTTAATTTCACGAACAGTTTGTTTGTTCATGTGTTCTCCTTTGGTGATTCGTCCTGCAGCAAGAAGAGTTTTGGGTTTTAAACTCCAGCTTTGTCCACCTTTAGTCCTCTGCTCCCATTAGGTCAAAATGAGTGAGAAGCTTGTCAACTCACTGAAACCTGAATACAAAGTGTTTAAAAAAAACACTGCCTGTTTATCTGCATGCTGTTGCATGTACATCAGGTTATGTGTGCTAGTGATGTGAGTGAAATGCTTTGTTTTGATTCAAACGTCATGAAGAATTTTTGCCTCGTTTACTGTAAAACACATCTTACACCTATAGGATCTAATGAGTCAGGTGCCACTGCAGTTACAGAAGTCTTGATTTACAAGTGAAGTTAATGTTTGTTTGTTGAGCCACAGGAAAATTGGCAAATTCCTCTTAGCAGGCTTGGAGGGTTAAAGGTCATGAGCCAACTGGGTTTTAACTAAAAATGCAACTTTTGTACATGATGATTTACAGAATTGTGTTAAGTATTTCACCCTATATTTAAAAGCAAACAATACAATAATTCTACTTATTTAGTACAAGTAACTGAAGTACTAATGGGGATATACTGCCCTCTTCTGGATTCTTCAATGTACTAAACACATGGACTTCATAGACAGAACCCTGAGGAAACACACACGTGCACGCACTCACACACTCTGGTGAAAAAGAAATAAAACAGTTAGATCAACAGATTGTGGTTCAGATTTATTTATATTCTCAATAACAAAAAAGGTACATAAAAATGTCTGAACAAGACTTTTAGATCCACATTTTTTCTCTAACAAACATCTGAGTACAAAACATTTTAAACAAAAACAAACCTTCATTATTTTACCTCAACTTAACTTAATGTAGAACAAAAGACAGGAAGTGGACTGTAACTGTGACCGTTTGGCAGGTTTCTCCTACCCGCGTCGGAGCAGAATGAACACGGTGTGATAAGACCGCACGGGCCACGTGAAAGTGCAACCTGCTCACTAAGTCACCCAAAACTCTGCTCTAAATACGTGTCTGAAATGTAGTGGAAGGAGTGGGATAATGAAACAAGGAAATGTTATTAATAACAGAAGAAAGTGCTGACTAAATGGTCTTTTTAGGTCAAAAATGTTTCTAAAAATACAAAACCTCTTCTTTTTTCTTCCTGTGATCTTACCAACAATATAAATGACGTCTCAGAAAACAACAATGCAGAAAAGCGGAAAAACCACAGAGGTCACACTGTGGCTTGTTGTCTTACAGTAAAAAAAAAAAGGCAAAGTGAAGGAGCTTAAATAAAGACATCAGGGCAGGGTTTGTGGTTTGTTGCTCCCAAAACGATTCCATGTTAAAGAAAGGAAATTATGGCTTTGGGAGTGATGACAGATTCACTTTCAGGGTTCCAGTTTCTCTGATTCGGATCAAAATAGCGCTGACAAGCAGCAATGGTCGCCTCACTCTGCACATTGTAAACAATGGAGAGGAAGCCGGGAACAGTGGGGCTCTTAAAACAAGAGTGCGGGGGTGAAAACATTCCCATATAAAACGCTGAGCCCTAGCAGAAACTTATGTACAGCTAACCAACAGATGACATGAGAATATAACAATGACATCCACTTTCTTCATGCTGTTGGTTTTGAAGACCCAGCAGTACGACAGGGAGGCTCACAGGGGATGATGGAGAACAACAGGGAGGAGGATGTGGTGGTGATGGGTGGGGGTCAGCGGGGGCTAATATCAGGGTTTCTGGGTGCAGAGAGCTGACGATGGAAGTCAAAAACCTCCGTCGCTGCAGCTGTGACCTCAGCTCTCCCTCCACCCACAGCAACAAATATACCAGGTGCAAGATCACAGGGTGGCAGTAATCCTTCATATGGTCTACCACACACACACACACACACACACACACACACACACACACACACACACACACACACACACACACACACACACACACACACACACACACACACACACACACACACACACACACACACACACACACACACACACACACACACACACACACACACACACACACACACACACACGCACGCACACACACCATTTATTCCCTCCCTAATCTCTGCCCTGGAACCCAAAGTTCTGCGTGTGACTAAAGTGCTCCCTAACAGCATGGTGTGAGCTGCTCTCAGAACATAAAAACAGCCAACACAAGAATGGACATTTGTCCAGCTTCTGATAATAAAACTCTTGAGCTTTCAACAAAAAACAAAACAAAATAAAAAAACACACAAAAAAAATCACAATAAGACTTTGCTTGAGAGGTGTGTGTGTGTGTGAGAGAGAATGAGAGATTTAAACATCTGTAAAGATGTGAGGATCACAAATGGTGGAGACAGCTGGTGTGTGTGTGTGTGTGTGTGTGTGTGTGTGTGTGTGTGTGTGTGTGTGTGTGTGCGTGTGTGTGTTTATGATGCGAGCGCAGCCTCAGCTCAGTACTTGGGTACTTTGTCGTAATCCTGCTGGACGACGCTCTTGCACAGACACATGGACAGGATCATCCCCAGGAGCTGCAGGAAACGGAGACGTCAGGAGAAGTTTAGAGAGCAGAAGGTGCTTCAGCTGAGGGCGGAGAACATTTCCTCAGAACTAAATTATTAAACCACGGATCAAACGTTCCCATGCTTTGTGTCGACTGGGGAAAGGACACCTTCGTCTTCGTCAATAATTCATATTCAACATTAGTTGTAAAATATTTATCGGAATCAGTGGCCAATTTTTCAATATGCAACATTGTTGAAAAAAATTACCCAGAGGGCCTTGCTTGGTAAGCCCCGCCCTTATGTAGTCAGAACTGTAGTTTTACTCCAGGATCAGTGTGTTGTTTAAAAAGCCCTCAGTAATACTGTTTCCTCCTTTATGAGAAGTTTCCAAAGTAAAAAATCTGAGTTTCCTCAGAAATTGAAACAAAAAGTAATAGAGTAACTTTTACAACAAAGTACTTTTAGTTCCAACAACTTCTAAATTATTTATGCACGTTACTTACCTGGTATTTGGGATAATATGAAAACGTTTTTATTTCCCTGTAAATTCCTCCCAGACTTTGAAGACCATCATTTTGTAAATTTCAGGTTAATCACTAAGAAGTTTTACCTTTAATTTTCCTACAAATTTACTATTTCAGTTGCAGGAGACATCTAAAACCTGTAAGTTTTATTTTGGCTAATTCATAAATTCATAATCACAAAACATTTCTATTTATGACTTTAATCATGAAATCTCAAAGTTTTCCTTATATTACTTTCGAACCTCAGAGAAAATCCCAAGTTTAAATGCATTTTTTTACGATTTTCCCAGAATTCTTGAGACATCTTCTCCATCCTGCCTCAGCTCAGTTTTTCTGTAATGATCCCAATCAAAGGATAACTGGTAAATTACCTCCACAACTGCCACTCCAACACATATCCCCAGAATGATTCCACAGTTTTCCAGCAGCCATTTCTCTACACTGCTTATGCAACCCTGCAACAGGAAACAGAGAGCAACACGGGGTTCAGAAGGGTGAGGGTAAATGGGTGTGTGATCGCAGACGGACATGTTCTGAGCCTTTTCACAGCGTGGCTGTTGGCTTTGGACAGAGTCCGTGGGGGGAAGAATAACAGAGCTAAGCTGGGCTGAGGGGGGACTCCATGTTTCTGAAGGAAACAACAGAACAGTGGAGGTTTCCTGCTGTTTAAAAAAATCACACAGTGCAAACCAGTAGTCTCAAGAGTGCTGATTATGTCTGAGTAACGTGCCACGCTGAGCTGGCAGCTGGAGTTACCCAACACAGGTACAACTCAGATGTGTCTTCAATCAGAAGAGACAGCCGAGGACTCGCTTATGACTCGCAGATGACATCAACACATTCACAAGTTTCATTTGGTTGTTGTTTGTAGTTCTGAGACACAAAACTGTGGTCAGATAGCTAGAGATGAAACTCTGTTGTGCTTTGCTGCAGAATCCTTCTGAAACGGCTGGAGGTAACCATCAACAGTGTTAGCGTACCGTTTGAAAGACGGGCAGATTTTCAGACAAGCTCTCACAGAGGCCACCTTCTCTCATGTCAGTGCCAGGGTGGGAGCTGTTGCGACAGGAGCAGGGGTAGAGGTTCTGCGTGCTGTTCTTGATCAAAATGTTTTCTGACCAGTTGCCAGGACCGGTCCATCCGCAGCATTCCATCTGACGACACGAAGAAGATGATTTTAGTATGAAAACACTAAAAAGTAGCAAAGAAATTAATATTAATAAAAAATATGATGAAATCTTCAGAGATAGTTTCATCCTGGCAGCTGTTTCCATAAAGACGAGAACAAAAGAAAGTGGGCGAGACAAAGTGAAGCGATATGAAGCTGATAAGCTCAGAATCGGTTCATCTAAAGGGTAGAAACATACAAAATCTCTCAGGAGCTGTTCCTGCAGAAAGTTCTCAAGTCAGCATAAAAACACAATCAAAGTGGAAAAAAATCGTTTTTGTGCGGCCTCAAGCACCGAGATCACTCAAACTCAGTAACGACTTTCTCAAGGCCTCAGTTATTCTTAATATGCACACACATGCAGCCCAAAGGCTTTGTGTCAAATACTTCTGCATCACAATGCTGCTCCAGTGGAAAGTTGCTGAGCTTGGTTCAAAATGAGTGGCATAAACAAGAGATACTTAGCAACCTTTTTTTGTTTTTTTCCTCCTAATTTTTCAAGAAAGAAGCCTGGAAATGTGAGCCAAAAAACCCACGAGTGAAAGAGAAAAAAACATATTTTTAAAGAGCGACTAAAAACTGGTTCACAATAAAGAATCCAGCTCACACTAAAGCCACATATCCTGAAATAACTTTGTTAACTACTTTTAGAGAGTTGCCTCAAATACTTCAATGATCCTAAATGAATGTACAGTTTGACATCTTCACTAGCTACACGTTTGTTTTCAGACTGCAGTTATTTAGATTTGGAAAAGTGGTGTTGTGGTTTATACATCTAATGGTGGGGAACACTCTTTTAATCAATACATTTACAGTGGTTTCTGGTAGGAGTGAATGCCTTGTAAGTCGTACTCGGGGAGGGAGGGGTCTCAGATGCACCTGATTCAGGAAGAAGAAGTCAGCTAGAGGAGAAAGAAACTTCAGACGACAGGATTTGGATTCTTATTTCCTGGCATTGCTCCTCAGATTGGTAACATCAACCCAACGTCACCACTGACCGTTTGCTCTGCAACGTCGATGTTTTATCCTCACAAATAACACAAGCCTGGAGGAGTTCTGCTCTGTGGTGGAGTTGCTAATGCTAACGGTTAGCTTCTACTAGCTGAGAGTTTCTGCTCTTTCTTGGTCGCTAAACCAACAACAGCCTTCCCCGTCGTGAGTCAAGATGGATGAGTCCATGAATGTTAAGTAACAGTGTGACGTAGATCTGTCCGGATTTTCTAATCCTAGAGTTTCACCGTCTGTTTTCTATCAGCAGCTAAAGTAGGAGATAGGTGTAGGAGACTATTTTTATGCTTAGCCTGCATGAAAAATCAGAAATAATAATTTTTAAATGTTTAACTGGGCATGTTCTGCATGATAATTACATAATATTTTACAGAGGAATTTTCTTTCTGCACCCAGTTAAACTGAAGTGTTTTTTGGTCTTACAGAAAAGCTAAATGGGTATTTTATTAGTAGTTTTGTTTGCTAACGTTAGGTCTGTTCTCAGTGCATCACACAAATATCGACTCACCGTCTTCTGAATGTAGTCCCAAGTTTGCTCTGTGGTTTTGTTCTGACCCGTGTAGCTGATGATTAGGCCCTTAATGATGGTGGACATCTCATATTTCAACTGAAGAGAAAAAAGAGGACAATGATCAACGTTAGAAAATTATGTAAACCTTTTTTTTGTTCGGGAGCTTTCAGTTTGATAAAGAAAAAAAATCACTCCACCTATTCAGTTAGTTTAGGTTTAGGTTTGCTAATTTAAGGACTCTGATTATCTTGTTTGTTACCCTTCTACTAAAGAGCTGAGAAAGAGCAGCTGTCCACAGACCGGAAGGGGAGCTTCGGTGGAAGCCCTGGGCTGCATATGAGCATTCGCTCCCAGCTCCACAATGATGAGTCACAACCAGAGCTCAAAATAAGGCCATGTTAAGAACACAACGGGCTCTACATTAAGTGTGATAAAGCTCTGTTTGCTTTGCAACGTTGATGTTTTATCTAAACAAATAACACAAGTCTGAAGGAGTTCTGCTGTGTGGTGGACTTGCTAATGCTAACAGTTAGCTTCCACAAGGTCAAAATGTTCTCTCCTGTTTCCTGAACACTAAACCTACAACCTTCTCTGTCATGAGTCAAGATGGGTGAGTCCATGAATGTTAAGTGACACTGTGATGTCACGTTGTCAGGCTTTTCAAATCCTAGCATTTCACCCTCTATTTTCTATCAGAAGCTAATGCAGGAGATAGCTGTAGGAGAATATTTTCATGTTCCGCCTGCATAAAAAACTCAGAGTGACTGATTATAATCAGAAATAATTATTAAAAAATGTTTTTTCAGTGAACTACGCCTTTAATCCACAATGTAAATGTCTGTGGAGTTCATAGGGGAGTCATCATTCACGGTGAAAAGGGTCTCAGAGAACTAATCGAAGTAAGTACATCCTGCAGACTGACAGGTTCAGATTACAATAAATAAATGATTGGTCTCTAATAGAAAAAATAATACTTCTGACTTTGAGGAAACCCTTATTTGTTTTCCCCATAAAGTCTAAATCTGTTATTCTTCTCCTGACTGATGTAATCCTTCACCTCAGTCCATTCACTGAGACTCTGCTGAACCCATCTCTGGAGAAGCCAAGATTTTCTACGCAATCATCTGACTGGATTTAAGTCTGTGGAATTCTTTATAAAGATCAGCAGTTCAACAGTAAAGAGCAGACATATTTTGTGTGTAGCAGAATGACACCACTGAAAAAAAATACACACACCAAGTCCTTCACTGTGGTTTATAAGCCTCACGTTGGGCTGAAACATGGTAAACACACATCTCAGAGAGAGGCTGACTGCGTTTGTGAACGTAAAAAATGCAGAGGGAGTGCTGTGACGCAGCTCTACACAAAAAGAGTGAGAGCTTCACCCTATTCTTGGAAAGGCCACCTCTCTGCCTGTGGTGAGTGCTAAACACAGGGAGTGTGTGTGTGCGTGTGCATGTTTGAGCCTATACCAGAGCACACACATTCACACAAGCTCATCTGGAGAAGCGTGGATGTGTTCAAACAGAAAACTCCCCACCAAAATAAAACACAACACCCACTCTAGTTAATTAGATGGTCTTGCATAAATAAACCCCCTCTTTGGTAGCCAGCAGCAGCTATGGTTTATCTGACAACACAGGATGGAGTTTTAGAAAAACAGATTTTCACAATAAAGGTCTGAAGGTTTATAAAGAGTTTTGTCAAACACAGCCAGGAGGGTTAAAGTGCAAAAGTAATCTACGAGGATTTAAACGAAACAGGAAGTGAAGCAGAAAGTAAGTTGTTTTTCCTTCATATTTCTTCTGAAATGATTGTTTCAGGAGCACTTGCTTGCTTTTTGTTTTCCTTTTTTATAGTTGTTGTCATGTAAAATCCATAAAACTCCAACATATTAACTCATTTGTTGTGTTGTAAACAGTTTATCCAAAACTTGAACAAAAAGAGGTATTTACCCGTTTCTACACTTTTCTGAGTCTTATTGATCCAACTCTTCACTCTACTTTAGACGCTGTTTTTTTAAGTTACTCCATCTATAGGGGGCAGTGTTCCATCATTCACAAAATGTTTTTATTTCTTTTTTTGTACCATAACAATATCCTTCTCAACATAAAGTGACCTGTTTGTAATCCTAATGTCTTAAAGCAGCTTTTTTTAACACTGAAACTCCCGTAGAAGAAACCAGGATGGAAAAAAATTCAAGAAGAAGAATCAGTTTGTTGCTTCCTTCAGTCAACTGACATCATCTCACCTCAGATCTGAAGGTGTATCAGTTACAAACTGACATCCTGTCACTTTTCATTTGATAATGTGAAACTGTTTCATGACAGGATGCTGTGGGTCTGTGACGGGTGTTAACTGAACACCTAGAACCAACCAGTCACAGCTGTGGCAAAAAAAAACTTCAACACCTGGTAGGCAGACGTGTACCGGTGGAAGGAAAGGTGGACCCCAGGAAGAACAGTTGCTGTATGAAGCAGCAGCTAATGGGGATCTAATATATAAATGAAATGAAATGGTAAGGTAAGGTGGAGAGCGAGGGTGGCAGAGGAGTGTGTTTTACATCCAACAGAACTGATGAGCAATACTGACAGCAGTCTGAAGTGAACAACAATTGGATAAAACACCGTAAATGTAAGGAGACCAAAGCATTTTTAAGGGAAACATAAACATTAGCTTGGTCTTGGCTAGGGCTGAAAGATTTTAGGATAAGATTGAAGTGAGATTTTTCTAGGAAAAATTGGGATTCCAGTTCAATTCACGATTTTCTTCAAATCAAGGTTGACCACATAATTTACAACATAGTCATATAAATCATTAGCCTGGCCTGCCAGACTCGTCCTCTGTTTAATTCTACACAGAGAATGAATCTGGTAACTCACAGGCAGAGAGGCACTTGAGGGGCGGGACTAGGCAGCTCAAAAATGACCAATCAGAAAAAAGACGGAAATCCCGACTGCACCGCACGACGCTGTAGTTTTCTAGTTGTAGTAAAAAAAATAGCGTCTGGCAATGGCACAAACGTCTTTTATTTTTTTTAGAAGGCTTGTAGCGCTTCTACTTGTGGTTTTAAAGACCTTTGAGTCATTTAGAACAGAAGAAAGAGTCGCAGCGAACTCCGCCCGCTGTCTTCGTTGTTTATGAGAACTGAGCGTTGCTGTGTGTGACATCCGCGACGCTGTAGTTTTTTTTTTTTTGCTGTAATAAAAATGGAGTCTGACGACAGCGCAAACATCTTTCTTTAGAAGAAATGCTTTTAGCGCTTCTACTTGTTGTGGTTTTAAAGACATGTTCAAATCATTTAGAACAAAGGAAAGAGCTGTAGCAAACTCCTCTTCAGTCACCATGTTTATGACAAACTCGCCGTTGTGGTGTGTGACGTACGATACTCAGTGCTGATTGGCTCGGTTAGAATTCTCAGGGGGTGGGGTTATTTGAATAGGAGAGTTCCCAGACTCTTTCTGTGCAGAATTAAACAGAGGATGAGTCGGGCAGGCCAGGCTAATAAATGATACCATAAAACATTGAAAGCTATCAATTTTCTCCCATTATTACCTTTTTTCAACCTTTTTTAATTTTTTAACTTGCTTGTGAAGTAATTTCTGATTTTTATCTAGAGTGATGCTTTACAAAAATATGTTGTTCTTATCCTCGTGGGCTTCAGATTTGTACCTATTTACCAATGAGTTTTTAGTGACCTCTGACCTTTATATGTTATACATATTTTTATTATGACAATAATCTGTTGAAATAATTAAAAAAAGAACCATCAATGTGAATGTTTTGCTAAACATTTTCTATCATGAGGTTTACACAGTTCCTCTGATCAGAAAATAAACCAGCATAATTGTTCAGAAAATCATTTCAGTTCATTATAGAATTATTATGAAACACCAGAAAACATAACTCTAAATAAAGAAAGTATGTGCAGGGGGTTATTGTGAGTGTGGACTAATGTGACTGTTGCTTTAAGAGACGGGTGGTTGTGAACGTGAAGCTGGAACTGCAGTGAGATGCAGGCTTATTTCAGCTGTTTGTTGGTCTCACAAACCACTGTTTAGGGCAAAATGTCCATCTGTCAGGTGTTTTAGTTCTGCACTAATGTTAAAATAATTAGAAAAAGAAGTCACATTTTAAATCCCGATACAACTTTTTTCACTTCCGGTACGATACTGATATTGCAGCCTTCAGTACTGACCGATACCAATATGACATCAGCACAAATCATACATACTTTTACCTATTTCATAGTGTGGAATGTATAAAAGGCTTGATGAAGTGATTTTACTCAAACAGAAAACAAAAGCCAGCAACAATAAGTATAACAAAACTGACCAATATTTTATTAACCTTTGGTTGCATATATGTGAACAGCTGAGGTTAGGGGCGTAAGGAAAAAACACAATATTGTTCACTGACCAACTGCTACAAGTTGAAAGTCTAAAGTTTCAATTTCACACACATTGTGAAAATCCTCATGCAACGTTTTGTGATCCTGCTTCAAACGCACGATGAGGTTGGATGTATGAATCTTCCCCGGTTCTGTTCCACCACGGGAAACTTGTGCATGACAAGTGTTGCACTGAGCCAAAATGTCTTTTCCTGACTTTAACGAAAAATGCAGTCATATGGCCGACATCGTTTCTTGCTACTTTGCTAGCACACACTGTTCTGATCACGTGAACTTTGCATGCTGGATCTGGGAGCTGATGGATAGAATTGCTGGAATGGAATTTAAAGCGAAACGTACTGCTAATATCGGAGACTTTTGATGCAGTCCGATATAATCCGATACAGTGTTTTTGGGCCGATATCCAATATCAATATCAGAACGGCACATTCCTAGTTTTAAAGTCCACTTGGTGTTATTATGGTAAATCCTGCTCAGCTGCTGGAGAATCAGCCTCTCTCTCTCTCTCTCTCTCTCTCTCTGTCACTCACCCACTGTGCTGAGAGACGAACCGAACATTCGCAGCAAAGACAGACACTCACATTAATTACGTGAGGAAAAAAAAAAACGGGAAAATAACCAAAATGCGCAGCTCAGCTACAGTACTGGTATCCCCGCATACGAAGCACTACAAAAACCACAGCTTTGACGATCACATGATCGCGTTTTTTGAAATTGCAGTGTCAGTCCAAAATCGATAGATCACTCAGCCCTAGGCTTGGCTGTACTAAGACTAGCCGTTAGCTCATCAGTACCGTGAAATTGGAAAACGAGGAAGAGATCAACTAAAGTGGAGAAAACATCTTACCCGATCTCTCTGGAAGTAAATCAGAACTCCAGCAGTGACTTGAGCGATGAGGATGAGGAGGAGGCAGGTGAAGTACTGTGGAAGGATGAAGAAACACACTATAATAAAACACATTATAGAAACGTTGACCAAAAAACTAACTAAAGAAGGAAAAGGCTGGATTGAAGTGAAATGAGTCCCTTACAACGTGTCTGTTTGTAGAACTGAAAGCAAAACTTATCTCCTCGCTGTGCATTTGTCAGTTTCTAGCTGTGTCCAGGATTTAAAACATACAGGAAACTTTCGGAAACCAGACTGCAGCACCAGGTATGTCAGCTCAATTTTTCTAAGTCCCAACAGAGTGGCCTGCCAGTCTGAAGTTGGTGAAATATTCTGGACACAGGGGGCGATAGGGGCTGGGTGGTCTTTCATTAACCCTGTAAAAAGTCATTTTAGCACATTCTGGCTCAAGAAAATAATTTCAAAATATAAAAAAGTTGTTAAGTATCCCTTTAAATGCTGTTTCTCTAATTAAATACAGATTTACATTATAGATCTAAAATGTGGAGATGTAGGATCTCTCTCCAGATTTAAATATGTCTTCTAGAATAATTGTGTATGATGGGGGGGGGGGGGGGGGGGGGTCTGCTGCCAGCTGGTCACTGTCACTCTGAGAAGTAGGTCAGCTAGTTAACCCCCCACAGGCTTAGCTCTGTGGAGGTCATCCATGCTCTGGTTGTAACCCCCCTCGTCTATCCCTGGCACCACCCTCCTGTGATTAAATCCACACCTGCTGCGAGCCCCCAACCCCAACAAGTTAACAGGCGTGTTGAAAACCTTCCCTGTCAGCAGGAATCTATCACTTGTTGTTAACCATCATGCTTTAGAGCCCAGGCGGGCACCTTTGCATGAAGGAGTTATGCAGTTTCTACCAAATAAACAACAGAATGGATGTTTCCTGTGTGGTTAGGATGATCTGCTGAGTTAGTCACTCTATGGTGAGGACTGTTAACCTGTGTTAGTTAAATTAATCTGCAGTGTGAAACATCAGAAAGTAAAACTACTCACCAGACCCAACAAACAACGGATTTCATAAATGGCTCCAATGCAGCCAAAGAAGCCCATGGCCATTGACAGGGACCCCACTCCAATGAGGATATACGATGCAACCTTCACTGTCTCTGATGATTCCTCTGGAGAAGAAATGGAAAGAAATAATTTAACATGAACAACATCAGTGTAAAATGTATGTATGCACTTGGGAAAGCTCAAATTAGAAAATGAGAAAATTCATAACTAAATGCAAAAAACTAAATAAAAAAAAACAACTAAATTCAGTTAGCATGCTGTCAGATTGAAGACTATTTTAATATAGATGCTAATTCTGTTCAAATCAACACTTTCTGATGTTTTTAATGCAGTCTGCCACCAGAGGGAGGTGCATCAGAATTAACTAACCACTGTGAGACTAATTGATTTCACCCTTTGGTATGCAGCCTGGGAGAGATTTGGGAGGAGGAGGAGGCTACTGCAGCAGAAGATAGGAGAGCAGAAAACAGGAACTGTGTTTGTTATCTGAGCTGGAGGAGCTGCAGTGAAGCAAGACTCTATTTGTAGACAAAGCCAAAATCTGAGCTTTGTGAAATGGGTCCAAATGAAACCAGGCAGAACCAGCAGATCAGTCACTGTTAAAGGTGAAAACAACAATAGACACAGCTGCTTCTACACTTCTAATTTTGATGAACATCCTGCTTTTTGGCTAGCTTGCAAAAATGATAATTAAATGGGAGCTATTTTGGATTTTGCAGCAGATGCTCCATTATTCTGTTACTTTGATTGAAAAATATCTTATGAACTTGCCTGATGAACTTGCACCATCTTACAGCAGAGATCTCTTCATCCCTTCCATTTTATCACAGTTGCTTGTTATTGCAGGATGCAAGCTGCCGTTATCAGAAGAACAAACAGGCTCTCTGTTGAGCTGTAAGACATGCTCCTACCGTTTCTCCTGCTACTTTTTCTTTTTCTTATTAAAGCAATGAAGCAATTCATGACAAAAACTATTCTTATAGGAGTGAAATCTGTCAAGGGTGCCAGTTTTTGAGCATTGAAGCATCTTTACTGCTACTTACCTGTTAACTTTAATTTCAGTGATGGTTTTGTTATTTGCTACGAGCACACAAACACAGGAGCTTCAAAGTGTGCAGCTCGATCTCGCATGGTGCGCCAAGACTGTGGCCTTTGGTAGAACTGCGTTATGCAGTGAGTGAGTCTTTGTCATGTTTGCTACACCTTAGCGAAAAAAACTGACATGTGTAACTACCTCACACGCTTACCACTTAAAGCACACTTGCACAAATGATTCCAGAACTGCGCTGCTCTGGGTGGCTGCATGTTGGAGTAGCTCTGTTGACTATATGTAAGTTTTACCTTATCTTGGACATTTTTTCTTCTAGTTTCTCAAGAAAAACGGTGTTTTTTGGACATTTTACTGTTCTGTTTCTGGTGCTGTGAAGCTTGGAGGATTTTTACTGCTATTTTTTCACTTTTTGTGCATTTGTTATGATGCGTAACAATGGCAACAAGCTGATTTACAATCGGGAGCAGCTTATTAACATTGGAAAGGCTGAAATAATACTTCAACTGAAGCCACAAATCCCAAATGAGCTAAAACGCAAGAAGCGTGGGTGCAGAGCGGGAGCAAAACGGAGACAGAGAAAGAGGAAATTCAAACCATCTTTTCCATCGATCATAATGTGATCACTGGCCAACAAGATGGAGGAACTCCAAGCCCTTTCAAGGACTCAGCCAGAGTATCGGCAGTGCAGTGTTATGTGTTTCAGTGAGACGTGGCTGCAGGACCATATCCCCGATTCCAGCGTCTCTCTGCCAGGATTCCTGACTGTACGAGCAGACAGAGATCTGAAGAGGAGCGGGAAAAGAAAAGGAGGTGGAGTGGCAGTGCTTGTCAACAACGGATGGTGCCATCCAGGTCATGTTTCAGTGAAATGTCATCTCTGCAGCCCAGATGTTGAACGCTAGGCAGTGGGTTGTCGCCCATATTATTTGCCAAGAGAGTTCACCAGTGTTGTCTTGGCAACCGTTTATATTCCACCTTCAGCCATTGCTGAAAGTGCATGTGATGCCATCAGTTCCGTTGTCGCTAAGCTACAAACCCAGCACCCCAATGCATTTGTGGCTATATCTGGTGATTTCAATCATGCCTCGCTCTCTGCTACACTTCGAACATTTCATCAGTTTGACAGCTGCTCCACCAGAGAAAACAAGACATTGGATTTGTGTTATGCAAATGTAAAGAATGCAGACATGTTCAAAACACGTCCTCCTCTGGGACTATCAGATCACAATCTTGTTTTTCTCTGCTCAGAATACAAACCACTTGTTCAGAGGCAACCTGTGACAAGAAGCCAATGAACTGAACAAGTTCTTCAATAGGTTCAATTCAGGAACAAACCCAGCATCCTCCTTGCCTGTCCCCAGCCAATCAGACATCCCATCCTCCTCTGATCCAACATTTTCCTGTCACACGCCAGCTCTTTTGTCCTCTAACGCAGTCATGGACTCTTCTGGTTCTATAAATCTGTCTTCAACCAAGTCAGGAGATGCTGCTGCCCCATTTATATCCCCCTCCCACCTATCTGTCTCTAGAAGTCAGGTGAGGGGGCAGACGGAGAGACTGAACAGGAACAAGGCCGCAGGTCCAGATGGTGTCAGCCCCAGGGTACTGAAGGCCTGTGCAGAGCAGTTCTGTGGGATTCTGCAGCACCTCTTCAACCTCAGCCTGGCCCAGGAGAAGGTTCCAGTCCTGTGGAAGACATCCTGCCTTGTTCCAGTTCCAAAGAAAACCCACCCATCAGTCAATGACGACTACAGACCGGTTGCCCTGACATCCCACATCATGAAGGTCCTGGAGAGACTCCAGTTGGTCCACCTGAATAAGCAAACTAGGACATATCAGGACCCGCTGCAGTTTGCTTATTGCCTTGAAGATGAAGATGCCATCATCCAGCTGCATCAACCAACCCACTGTCATCTGGACAAAGCAGGCAGCACTGTGAGGGTCATGTTCTTTGATTTCTCCAGTGCATTGAACACAATCCGGCCTGATGTACTTTGCCAGAAACTCCAGAAGACACAGGTGGGGGCCTCAACTATCGCCTGGATTAAAGACTACCTGACAAACAAACCACAGTTTGTGAGGCTGAAGAACTGCACATCAAACCAGGCAATCAGTAACATTGGAGCACCACAGGGGACTGTACTCTCACCAATCCTTTTTCACCCTGTACACCTCAGACTTCCAGTACAAATCCGAGACCTGTCATCTACAGAAATACTCAGATGACTCTGCAGTCGTCGGCTGTATCAGAGATGGACAGGAAGCTGAGTACAGAGAGCTGGTGGAGCGCTTTGTGGCATGGTGCAGAAACAAGCATCTGACCTTGAACGTGAACAAAACAAAGGAGATGATTTTAGACTTCAGAAGAAACGGGGTGGAGTCAAACACTTTTTCCATCATAGGAAACGAAGTGGAGGTGGTTGAGGAATACAAATACCTTGGAGTTCACCTGGACAACAGACTGGACTGGAGAAAGAACAGCGAAGCCGTTTACAAGAAGGGACACAGCAGACTGCACTTCTTGTGGATGCTTAGGTCCTTCAATGTCAATTTCCTTCTTTAATCAATGTCCCTCTGGGATTAATAAAGTATTTTTGGATTGAATGGAATTGAAATGTCTGTAGCAAGATGCTGCACATCTTCTACAAGTCTGTTGTTGAGAGTGTAATCTCTTCAGCCATCGTCTGTTGGGGTAGTAGCTTCAGAAGCGGGGACCTGAAAAGGCTCAACAGCCTAATAAAAAAGGCTGGTTCTGTTCTGGGAACGACTGTGGAACCACTGGAGGAGATAATGCAAAGAAGGATTCTCCAGAGAATCAAGAAAATTATTGACAACCCTGACGGAAGAGTGTCTTCAGTCAGAGGCTTCTTCAGTTTCGCTGCAACACCGACCGCTACTGGAGATCCTTCCTGCCAACAGCCATTGTAATATACAATAACTCTTTGATGACTTGATTATTATTATTCTGAGCTGCTACAGCAGTCAATTTCCCTCTGGGATTATTAAAGTATTTTTGAATCAAAGTGAATTGAATTGAATAGAATTGGAAGTTTTGGCTTGTTTTAGCACCTCCTAGTGCCCATTTAGTAGAACCAAACGTGAAACTTAACTACTCGCTGTGCGTTCGTCTTTTTAACACCTTAATCTAACTGCTGAAATGTCTCATCAACTTTCATTAGTCTTTCCTATTCATTCTCTCTCTTTACATTTTTAATCACAATTATCTATTTTTTGCTCATTTTAAATATATTTTTAATCATTTTCTAAATTATTTTTTATATTTTTGTTTATGTGAAGCGCCTCGTGATTTTTATCTTGAGAGGCGCTATAGAAAAGATCTTTTCTTCTTCTACAGGAGCGGTTCATTACTCAATCAAACAAATCAGCTGTGTTCACGATTTAAAACATGCTGGAAGCAGACTGCAGTGACAGGTATGTCAGCTCAACTTTTTCTAAGTCCAACAGAATGGACGGGCACTCTGAAGATGCAAATGCAGTATCTGCGAAACACAGAGGGCGGTAGGGGTCTGACTTACACTTCATTAACCATGTAAAGGGTCATTTTAGCACATACTGGCTCAAGAAAATGATTCAAAAACATGAAGAAGTTGCACAGTATGGCTTTAATGGTTCAGGATCTTTTTTTTCTCAATAAAAATACATATTTCTTTGATAAACAGTTTTACATCTCAGTCTGCCTGACCGCAGCTATATGCAGTGCATAGTTACCATGATAACCTCAAAGCATCACATGCAGCATCTGACATTTCAGTTTTGGGTGATATTATCACTGCTTTAGTCAGTAACCATGTCTGCAAACATAGATGCCTTCACTGATCTCACAAAGACTTCCGACTCAGTGGACCATAATATCCTGTTGCACAAACTAACTAGCATTGGCCCGTCTCCTTCTTGCTCTGATTAGTTTGTCAATTATCTAACTAGTCGTGTCCATCAGCTAAGGACTAAAAACGTCTTGTCAGAACCATTTGCTATTTCTATTCTAATCTATTCTCTATCTACATTAGTGATGTTGCCAAAGCTTCTGGTAATTCTCTGATTCACATGTATGCTGATGATACCATCTTGTACTCAGTTGGTTCTTCTCCCACCTCTGCAGCAGCAACTCTCCAGCTGAGCAAAGCCTGTGTTAACACCGATTAGACTAAATGCATCATCTTTGATAGGAAAACCCAAACTGCCATTACCCCAAAGCCTGGCTTTCGATTATGTCCAAACCTACAAATATCTGGGAATCTGCAATCAAATGGCAAAGCTTTCATCACTCCTTCTGCCAAAAATTATGTAATACTAATATACTCCAAATTCTGGACTATGGCAACATAATCTACAAAATAGCACAATGTTCTGCCCTCATGATGCTCTTCATCACTCAGTCATCCAATTTGTTATTAATGCTCCATACCACCCATGGGTTGGTCTTTATTTCAAGCCTGAAGACTTCATCATTGTTTTCTTTAGGTCTACAAGACATTACAGGGCAAGATTCTGTCCTCTCTTCTTCACTTCACCCATAGTAAATACACACATTAGTTCTGGTGAGTATATTAAAGCCATACTTATCAACTTTTCCAAAATTTTAAATTATTTTCTTGAGCCACTATGTGCTAAAACGACCCTTTACGGGGTTATTGAAATGCCACTCAGTCCCCCACCAGCCTTTGTGGCCAGACTACTGCATTTGCAACTTCAGAGTGCCGGTCCATTCTGTTAGACTTAAAAAAAATGCAGCTAACATACCTGGCACTGGAGTCTGCTTCTAGCATGTTTCCTGCATGTTTTAAAACATGAACACAGCTGATTTGTTTGATGTGGTTATGAATCCCTCCTGTAGACACTAATGAAGGCTGGGGAGACATTTCAGCTGTTAGATTAATGTGTGAATGGCAAACGCACAGCAAGGAGACAAGTTTCACTTTTGGTTCTACTAAACGGACACTAGGTGGTGCTAAAAGTAAGCAAAACTGCCAAGTATTCCTTTAAGCTCATCACCCCCAATGTTTCTTTTACCTGTGGCCACAAACCCTTCTGCTTTGCAGCAACATGTTACTGAAACACTTCACAAAACACCCTTAAACCTGCAACCCTGACATCTTTTACAACTCTAAACGTCATCAGCTAGTCAACTGCTGCTACTGTTGACCACCTAGATCACTCTTATTTAGATACTTTGATAGATAAATGTATTAAGATTAATACACCTGTGTGCATATGTATGATTGCACACACACACACACACGCACGCACGCACGCACACACACACACACACACACACACACACACACACACACACACACACACACACACACACACACACACACACACACACACACACACACACACACACACACACACACACACACACTAAACTTTCTAAATGTGCACATCAGCTTTACCAACTACATGAGTTACTGCAGTGGTGTGTGTTGTGGCAACTTTAAAATAATTTCAAGCTCAAAGTTTGCAAGCCAACATATGGTGAGTGTTTATGTGGCTACAAGGTTGTATTTAAGGGAGGCAGAAACACACTCTGCATGCTCTATATGAAGCACACTGCTGAAACGTGTTATTTCAGTTTCTCTAATACATACGCACATCATCCCACAACTAGCATCTGCAAACGCAACAGATGTCCATAGGTTTCTTTAACCCATTAATTACATGGGGGAGATTAATGGGAATGCAAATGGAAGTGAGAGACTGCTGAGTACATGAAACTACACCAAAGAAAGTATTAAACCAAAGCAGAAAAACTACTGAAGATCCAGCTACGGTTATAAATTAAACTCTAGTTTAAAAGGAGGGAGAAAAAAAGTTAATTTTTTCCAATTTAAGATTAAAATGTACATTGTGTACAACAGGTTAATACATTAAGAATAATAAAGCTACACAACAAAGATGTGTGTTTGTGTTTCCTGTTAAAGCAAATCAAATGGGACTTATACAAATCCATGTTAGCAGTTTAGCTGTTAACACTGTGATTAAATCAAGTGTTTTGTGTATTAAGCTGTGTGTATTGCTCATTCTTAAAGGGCTTTCAAAAACTCAATATTTAAAACAGAATGTTTCAGAGCACCAGGCACCCATTCCTCTGTGGAAAAACAAAAACCATTTATCAGGTAGTGGTGAGCCTGCCTTGGCTGCTCTACTGAGTTTCCATGTAGGACTAGAGATGCTCCAGAGGGGCTCCTTCAGTGGTTTTTGTTTCATGGAAAGTTCCATTTAAAGTTTTCTTGCATTTAAAGATGGCTGCAGTGTGTGTGTGTGTGTGTGTGTGTGTGTGTGTGTGTGTGTGTGTGTGTGTGTGTGTGTGTGTGAGTAGGGTGGCTGTCCTACAGTAAACACAACTAGAGCCACATGTTTAGCCTACACCGAGGCAGTGAGAAGCCTCAGTTGACACAGTGTCCAGATTTCAAAAGTAAACACAAGTAGACTGACTGTTAAATTTTCAGTTAGTGCAACGTTTAAATAGTTCAGGAGAAAAATATTTCCCTTTTCTGTTTTTTACAGCTTTTTGGGTTATTGTAAAAGCTTTGAAACTGTGCTTTGGTACACTCTGGATACAGATCTGCTTTCCAAGGCTGACTTTTGTATAAACCAGCAAGATAAACTAGAATTTATCACGTCACTGAAATAAAACACAGCGTCAAAAGGGACTTTACATTGAGGAGGAGATGTTCTTTTAAAATAAAAAATAAGGGGGGCTGAAACCACAGCGTTTGCACATTTTTCCAGCTTGAGGTCACTTGGACAGCTGCGAAGGCCTCTGCTAATAGAACACACGAAGAATGGAAACAGTGAGATCCTGTTTATATGCAGGCAGTGGTGGAGATGTTTTCAGGGGTAACACTCTGAGTCAATAAACAGAACTGCTTCTAACTTGTCTTCCTCCACACAGTGGCAGATTTAACATTAGAATCAAGGCTGACCCTCGCTAAGTTAAAGCCACAGAAACACGAGCAGGACCCACAGAGGAGGGATATCCTGACTTAATCATAACATCTGTGGGCCAACAGCTGGACTATTACAACAATAGACTTGGGGATAGCAGGGAAGGCGACATTCTGTTTTATTTTCTGAAGGCTAAACTACAAATGAGCAAAGTCGGCTTATTGGAGTAATTTTCATTTTCACTTTTACAAAATGATGGTCCTCAGCTACAGAAAAGAAGATCTGCTTTAGAAACCCTGGTATTTTCAGAAAGCATCAGTCTTGAAAAAATAATATCAAATAAATAATTATCTAGTTCAATTTGTCAACTGCTGGCTCTTGGGCCAAATTTGGCCAGTGCTTTCCCCATCTGGCCCACAAAGCACTGAACTGTTACTATTATCAGCCAAGTTCAAAGGGTTAATGACGGCAGTACCATAGCCAATCAGACAGCTCATCTATAGTACATGTTTAGTTTTGATAAAACGGTCTTCTATAGTTGCAGCATGCAGAAGGTCAGCTTAGCAGCAGGATGTGCTCACAAGGCAGAAGTAAGACATATATTTGACCAAACTAAATGTAGATGGCTGCTGAGTTTGCAAATCTGCAGACCTCTAAATCCACATTAAAAAGAGAATAAATAATAGGGATGGACAATACATCGGCATTAATATCGGTATCGACCGATGTCAGTCATATTTTAACATATCGGTATCAGTCTGATAAATAAAATTGGGACGATATTAACAACTGATGTTTTTTCCATCTTGTCTCTATTTGTCTGAGTGTTTTTGGGGTGGGGGTGGGGGGGTGCTGTGTATTAGTTTGGTCATGTGCCAGTAATCAACTCAGAAGCGTAAATGTGTGTGGTGTTTGTACATAATAACGTAAATTCAGCTTTAATAATTTTTATTCTATACAAAATCTGCTGATTTTAGAAGCATTAATGTGAGTATATTGGTATCGGCCCAAATATTTCATATCGGTGCATCACTATTGCAAACGCTACCTTTAGAGAACTAGTCCACCAACGTGACTGGTAGGTAGCATCGACTTTATTTTCTGACAAAACTGAAGAAAGTCTAACATCTAAAGGAGTCAAAGCTCATTAAAATTGCACTTAAAAACTCAAATGAGCGTAACCACAACAGAAACCAGAAGTTATGAACAACTTGTAATTAACTGTGTCAGTTAATTTCTGCCTCCTAAGATCAAATGCACCATAACACCAGTGCACATACTCAGCAGGTTGTCCTGCACAGATACTTGGTGCTATATTTAAGTTATCCGATTATATAAATAATATGATTTTATTTACATTGAGGTAGACAGATCTACATCACACTGTACATTTGCACTCATGGACTCACCCACCTTGGCTTGCAACCACAGAGGGCTGTGTTAATTTAGCCGCCAGAAGAGAACAGTGCACCTCTTGGCTAAAAGAAGCTAACAGTTAGCAATAGCATCTCCAGAACATGGCAGAACACGCTCAGGCTTGTGTTATTTTGTGATGATAAAACATCAACGTTGCATTTTAAGAAGGTCGACCAAACGAAGGCAGTAAAAGAGTTGCATTGTTGTTAGCCCGTCAGAGATGGCACGTTTGCATATCATGAAAATTAATGATAAGGATTATTAACCTGCACTTGTACATACCTCTCAGAATCAGAGGACTCCAGAGCGATTTACACTAAAGTGAATGATTCATCCATTCACACACACATTCACACCCGGGTGGTGATGAGCCACAGCTCACCGACGCTGCCGAGCACAGGGACCACCACAGGTCCCTCTGACCAACACCAGCAGGTGAGATGTCTTGCCCAAAGACACGAGCAGAATCTGCCAGGATGGATCCTACAACCCTCTGATTACTGGACAACCTGCTCTATATTGCTTCCCCTCTAATAAGTAAGATGCCCAATCCTGCCGTCCCCCCCCCCCCTCCGATTAACTTCTCCTGAAACAGGAGAGCATTATTTCCCACTGAAAATGACTTGTATTAGTGACCACCACTAATGTAATGACAAAGCTAGTGTAGGCCCACTTGAACATGAATATGACACACAAACAAGCTGCAACTGATGTATAAGTGTACTCGTGAATGCAAAAGAACTATGATTTTGCGTCACTTCCTGGGTGTATTTTCATTGGTCAATTGCTGAGTGGAGTTGCTGCTTGCCCCGAGGACTGATGGGAGGCTGAGTTTGGCTGTGAGAGACCTCAACAAGCTGTCACACTGGATGTGCACAGACCTGCAAACCTCCCTCACGTTCACATTTTTCGTCACGACTGTTCGTGTCGAGAGATTTGTTTAGACGAAAAACACAGAGAGTAGGCCGGCTTTGATTACCACTCATTATGTTTTCTGTACATCGCATGAACCTCTCATTTAGAAATGGGTTAGACTAAACAATGTTGATTTCAGTTTCAGTACTTACAAAACTACCAGTAAAGAAACTAAAAACAATTCTTTAAAAAAGTGTTTAGGGATTGAAAGCATCTGTAAAAACATGCGGGGGAAACTAACAGTTTCCATTCAGCGTTCCCATTTTTAAGCAAAGCTGGATCAGGGTTTAATTGTGATTTTTATTTAAATTTTTTGGGTGTTTTCTCTAAAAATCACACCCCTAAAAGTTGATCGGCTAAAGAACAGCATCTGTATAAGTGGGAGATCACATCTGAGCACCTCTGACATCTGGGTAAGTTTAAAGCAGAACTCTGTGGAAACTAAGGGGAAATAAAACTGCTACTTTCCAACCTCCCACTGTTAAACCCACTCCTGCCATCACGTCTGCATGTCTACAGCTATAGTTGGGCTGAGGAATACATCAAGTTTCATCCGTGAATTACTTTTTGATACGGTATGAACACCCCCCCGTGGTTCAGTGAAAATGAACCCTATGGGATACAAACGGTCACAAACTGCAGCGCGTAAGACGAGACTTAAGCCTTTTTTCCCCACATTCTTCAATTTCTATGTTCTCACTGCTCTTAAACATCCTGAACTTTTTGACACTTACGTAGAACAGAGATGAAGCTTTGGGTATCAAAGAGTACCCACAGTCCAAAGCTCACAATCAAGGCACCAAAGATCTGCAGAGAAGAAGAGAAGAAAATCAGATCAGATCGTATGTGAAAGTAAAACACAGATTCAGGGCTGGTGTGTCTAAAACAGAAAGACATTTTTTCTCTCCCTTGTGTTCGCATCTGGGAGTAATCAGATTCCTCTCTGTCTTTCTATCTGCTCGTTTCTGTCTCCTAACAACACATTCTCTATAAACTTCATAAATTTAAGACTGAGTTTTAGCAGCAACTAAGATGTTTTAGGTATTAATAAAGTGGTTGAGACAATCAGGGGTGGCAGGAAGATCTATTTAAAGATCAAAAATGATTCCAAAAATCTGGAAGAATGATGGGATTTATCTTTCCTTCCAGTTAAACGGAGGTTATGAGGCTGAAAATGTTGATTTAATTGACGGAGCCTTTGTTTACAAGTTGTGGGAACTAAATTGTTCGATGAGAGGCCCTGTTGGTTCTACGGCTTCCTGCTTGTATTGTTGCCCCGTTACAGGAGTAATTAGTGCCCTGGTTCAGAGCTGCTCTTTTAAAAGACTCTAAGTGCCCGGCGGCAATCACCATCGTTAACCCACCACTTCCTGGCTTTCCAAAGCCTTCATATGCATGATGTGTCCACATGAACTTAAACACTTGACACAGACACACACGCTTCCTATTAGACACCCGGTCGGCTTTCACTTCAAAAGCTCCGTGTCAGGTTTATAGCTGCAGACTCATTGGGATAGTCTGGACATCCTGGCAGGCCCGAGGTTTTATCAGCCTCTAGACTTTATGTTGTCAGGATGAGAGAAGATGAAACATAAACCGTCTGCTGCTGTTCAGACCTGTAAATGTTCTCGCTTTGGGCAGAGTGATGACAGCATTTACAGTTCTGCTCATTTCCATCACAATTTGAATAGAAATAATAACTTAGCCAAACCACTTATGAGTTACGGGACTTTCCTGGGAGGAGGAAGTGACAGGGAGAATACTTTGGCCTGGTCCTCTCCACCGTTTTGCTTCCATATTAAGTTGCTCTTTAAGGAGTTTGCTAAGATGTCAGCATGTCGCGATTGTTTCTGCAGTGAGGGACGTCACCGATCGGTGCCAAAAGGCACCCCCAGCAGCAGAGAACAACAAGAGATCAACAATGTAAGAAGAAGGGCTGGTTGCCACATCTCTGCTTGCCATTTAGTTACAAACAGCGATGGTAGCGGTTAATGAAGCCTTTAATAAAAGCTTTCTTATTTTCTTTTCCTTCCATTCTGCTTTGCTTGCCACTCTTCCAATTTAATGTTTGTCTGGCGACGTTTGCTTTATAACCTTTCCAACTGAGTTACAACCAATCAGAATGAGTTAACCACAAGTCCTGCCTAGCGTCTCTATCAGGCCATTTTCTGACAACATTCACCAAAG
The DNA here is from genome assembly GCF_043380555.1 of Nothobranchius furzeri. Lineage (NCBI taxonomy): Eukaryota > Metazoa > Chordata > Actinopteri > Cyprinodontiformes > Nothobranchiidae > Nothobranchius > Nothobranchius furzeri. The sequence goes on along the minus strand of NC_091744.1, from coordinate 63,400,278 downwards.
AAGGTACTTGTTTGGTTCCTGAAATGGCCCAGAAAATTGGTCCTGTTGGGGTGGCCCGGTGAAATGGAGAGATGTACAAACTGTGAAGGTCTGGTAAAATACCCCGGAAGTAGAGCTGGGCAAAACCTGGATGTTTTTAAAGTGTCGATATAATGTCAAACTAGAAACAAAATCCAGTAGCTTTTAAAACGATGTAAAAATTCAACCGGCGAATTACTGCTGTTAGCAGGAATCGCTACCGCTAGCTTGCTGCATCTCTGTATCTAAATGATCACTTCATGTGCCCCCACGCGTCCGCTCAATCAGGAAAGTTGTTTTGTAGATTTATAAAAAATCTCTTGGTTAATGTTCTTCCCTAAACTTTGCACTTGGCTTGTGGTTTAGATTTATTTTGTGGATGTTTGTTCATGTTTCAGCAATGTTTGACAATAGCAGAATAAACAGAATAAATACAATACCAATGCATTTAATCTGCTGATGAATTTATGCATACTATTTGAAGGGAGCTGACTTGTAAATAGTTCCCAGGAATAAAAATATTGAAATACATTTTGTATTTCTGAGTTCAGCAAAAAAAATATCTAGACTTAAGTTTTGGTCCATATCACCCAGCCCTACCCGGAGGTTCTGCAGTTTAAAAAACGTTGGTTACGTATTGTAACCCCAGATTCTGAGTCTAGTCGCAGCCCTTAGGCCCTTATGTGTACAACACACATAAGTTCATAGGTCTCTAAACATATCTGGTTAAGAGTGATTTCAGAGCCTGAATTAAGAAAAACAAACAAAAGAAAATTTAGAAAGGACTAAAACATGACAGTTTACTACCTTAACAACATGAATAGTCAGTAACGATGATGTGTTCAACAACACAAATTAAAATGTTGTAACTTTCATGATGAAAATGACTAAAATGTTATGCACTATAAGACAAACAACCAGGCAGGTTATCCTGAAAAAAAAAAGAATAAATAATAGGGATGCACAATATATCTGCATCAATGAACTGTGAATTGGAATGTTTATTATGTGAAGTGCCTTGAGACGAGGCACTTCACGTCGTGATTTGGCGCTTTATAAATAAACTTGAATTGAATTGAATATCGGTATCGGCCGATGTTAGTCATTTTTAAACATATCGGTATTGGTCCGATAAATACAACTGGGCCATCTTGTTTCCATTTGTTTGTCTGTTTCAGAGGGTGAGGTGTGATGTGTATTTGTTTAGTCATGTGACAGTGATTGTAATCATCTCAGAAGCGTAAATGTGTATGGAGTGTGTAAACAATAACGAAAATCCAGCTTTAATAGTTTTCATTCTATACAAAATCTGCAGATTTTTAGTAGCAATAATGTCAGTTTATCGATATCGGCAAATATCGGTTATCGGCCACAACAGTGATATTAATATCAGCCCAAAAATGTCATATCGGTGCATCAGTAATAAATAATTACATCTTTGGATAGCTGCTTGTCTATCGTATGATAAACAGGCTTGTCAAAGCCTCAGACCACAGTTTATAGTGCCACGCAAAGCAGTCTTAGTGTGTCGGCGGTTAGGTTCAGGAACATCGTTATCTCTCTCTGCATCAGCTAAACAAATCTGCAGAGAAAGTGAAAGTCACATTAACACGAACTTTGCCAACACGTGAACAATGGCAGACCATACTTACAAAAAAGAGAAGGTTGAAGAGGAATAGAAAGTACTTGATGACTGTGACGCATCCGTTCCCCATGGCTCTGTGTTTCTGCTGGGTTACACTGAAGTGAGATCTGAGCCTAAGAGAGAAAAACAAATCAAGACTCAAAAAAAGACCACACCACACAGTGTGGGAGAACCTTTAACAATGTCACAGGGAAATCTGCAGTCAGACATGTAATTAAACACAACTATTATCTTCAGAGACAAAACATTGGCACAAACCATTTGCAACAGCGTCTCTTGTCTGAACCTCCTCTGAGTCACACTTTTAGGAGGAAACCGTTGCCCTGTCGCTTTGGTAGATCATGTTTGATGGCAATTATTAAAAGCTAAAAAGAGTGGCCATGCTGGTTTAAAACAGTGGAGGAAGAATCAGTACAGAGAGATGTTATGATCTCATAATGACAACCCAAAAACCATCCATTACAGATGTAGAGTAACACAGTATATTTGTCTAATGACACAGGCCAGTTATAAATAAAACACAATGAGTTGTGAAACAGATGGCCAGCAGCTGACTGTTAGCTAACATCAGTTTACGCTCAAGCTGCGTTTCCTATTAATGTGGAGGCTTTCACTAACTTTTCTGAGATGAATGTCTTCCTTCCAGAAAACCTCTGAAGTCAGAAACACTCTGCACTTTTGAAGAAACCCCTCCGGGCACTAAGATTCAGACTGAACGTCCACTACTGAGCCTTGTCCTTCACTGGGAGCACCCCAAATTATAACCATCCATTGTGGCTATCTGAAGTTTAAAAATACCAAATGAAGACAACTCCCTGTGTATCAGATGACAAGCTGCTCTGTCCTGCCCCAAAACCTAGGATTTTTAACTTTCTATTTGAGAAAGTTATATCTAAGAACTTTCTCTGTTTTCACAGTCGGATGTAAAAGTTTTGCAGCCTAGTTAATCGTCATGATTTTCCTTTATAAATCATTGGTTGTTACAATAAAAAGTTCAGATAAATATTTCATATAGGAGACACACATAGGGATATTTGAGAAGCGAAACAAAGTTTATAGGACTTACAGACAGTGTGCAATAATTACTTAAACAAAATTAGGCAGGTGCATACATTTGGACACTGTTATTTTATTGATTACAAAACATTTAGAACTAATCATTGGAATTCTAAATTGGTTTGGTAAGCTCAATGACCCTTGACCTCCATACACAGGTGAATCCAGTCATGAGAAACAGTATTTAAGGGGGCTAATTGTAAGTTTCCCTCCTCTTTAAATGTTTTCTGAAGAGCAGCAACATCAAGGTCTCACAACAACTCTCACATGAGCTGAAAACAAAGATTGTTCATCATCATGGTTTAGGGGAGAACACAGAAAGCTGTCTCAGAGATTTCAGCTGTCTGTTTACACAGTTAGGAACATCATGAGGAAATGGAAGACCACATGCACAGTTCTAGTTGAGGCTCAAAGTGGCAGACCAAGAAAAATCTCAGATAAACAGAAGTGAAGAATGGTGAGAACAGTCAGAGTCAACCCACAGACCAGCACTAAAGACCTACATCATCTTGCTGCAGATGGAGTCACTGTGCATTTGGGCTGGGCAATAAATACAAAATTTATCGTTATCGAAATTTCTGACTCATCGATAAATGTGATAATAAATGAATGAAAAGACGTGTGTAGGTTGGCAACAATCATCCCTTTAAGAAGCTGTACCACCAAAAGTCACATAAAAATTTGACATAACGTAACACATGTGACAGCCCCATCTAGTACATACCTGTAGTTATCGTCCATTTATCGTTATCAAGGTGAAATCCTCGATATATTGTGATATATTTTAGGCCATTGTGCCAAGCCCTACTGTGCATCGTTCAACTAAATGGTAAATGGCCTGTAATTGATATAGCACCTTCTAGAGTCCTGGAACCCCCCCAAGGCACTTTACAACACAATCAGTCATTCACACACACACATTCACACTCTTGTGGGGATGATCTACTTTGTGGCCACAGCTGCCCTGGGGCGCACTGACGGAGGCGATGCTGCCGAGCACGGGCGTTGCCGGTCCCTCCGACCACAACCAGTCCCATCTCAGTCCCTAGACCTGAATATTATTGAAAATCTGTGGTGATTTAAAGAGAGCTGTCCATGCTCAGAAGCATCAAACCTGAATGAACTAGAGATGTTTTGTAAAGAAGAATGGTTTAAAACACCTTCAGCCAGGATCCAGACTCTCAGTGGAAGCTATAGGAAGTGTTCAGAGGCTGTTATTTCTGCAAAAGAGGGATCTACTAAATATTGAGTTATTTCTTTTTGGTGGTGCCCAAATTTATGCACCAGCCTAATTTTGTTTAAACAATTATTGCACACTTTCTACAAACCCTATAAATGTAGTTTCAGTTCTCTACTGTCACTGTGTTTCTTCTATAAGATATATTTAACTGAAATATTTTTTTTCAAACCAACCTACTGTTTATAAAGGAAAATGAGGAAGATTAACAAGGCTGCAAAACGTTTACATCCTAACCGTGTAAAGGTTTATTTTATTGAACACCATTTAATAAATACATGCCATCTTATCTTTATTCTCACATTTTCCTTTATACATGTATATATTAAAGTTTTTTTTTTTGTGTGTGTGATAAATTTACATCTGAACTCAGTACAGTTAACTACCAGGAACATTAGCAGGAGCACATGGGCTGACTAAAATAATACAAAAACTTTAAATAAATGGTTCTTGTGACCCACCGTGACTTAGAACACCTAAATCACCTCTTTATTATTTGGCATTATGATAACTCTTATTATCCATCTATTAAAAGCACCTATTGACCTAAATCCAAACATAATTTCCTGTTTACAAAAGCAAGCAGTGCAAAGCCCAAACCACTCAGCAGATACGCCTGCAGTAGATAATCCTCAAAGTGGATTGCTGTCTAGTTGAAGAGTAGTAATGAGGATTATAAAAAGGCTTAGCTATGATAACTATTGTCTGCTGACTTAGCTCCAGAGATAGCAAACCAGTTTTAAACAACGTCTCAGTGACACTTTTTAACTTTTGTTTGGCAACACATTAATACAAGTACCAAAAACAGCTGATTTATGTTCTTAAACAGAAAAAAACTGAACAAGTAGCTGTGTTTCCATTACAGGAGCATGAATAATGTCTGAGGGCTACAACGTGGCGAGTTTCGTGCATTTAACAGAAGTTGTTTTCAGTTGCTGGTCAGTCTGCTCATACTGTTTAGACCAAATATCCAAACATTTTTCTCTCCTGCTTGACCCCAAAAGATAAGAAAAAAGTCCTAGTCGAAAAAGAAAAGAGGTCCATCCTGTCACAACTTCACGGGCAAACTCAATCATTCTAGATTCCTGGAGGCCACACCCAAAATCGGTACAGAAACCAAAATAAACGTTAAAAAGTGCAAATAAAAGGACTAATCCATTTGAGAAATTGTGCAGTTTCAGCCTTTTTGAACAAATGGTGTGTTATTTGTACCCCTCTGAGTAAGTTTTACCACAATAAAATGTTAGATCAGAAGCTCAAAGTTGACTAATTTACAGCCAGCTTGGTGCTTCCTGGAGTTGGTTAGCTGTGAAGACCATCTTGATTTGATTTCACTGTGGGAAGTAGTTGTAGATGCACATAAAACTGTCAGAGAGGTTTTCCACACACTCAGACTCACAAAGGAACATTATTGCCTGCATTTTGCCTTCTGGCTGCAGGCGGTGACAAACAGTTGCTGAAATTCAGATATTTAAACAAGACTGTTTATGTGAAATAGGACGTCTGCAGAGAAAAGAACCAAAGCAGAAGTTACATTAAAACAAACTATCTGAATGAGTCACCTGAAGCTTTCAAACTCTCCAACCTCACAAACGCTGTGTTTTAATCTTTTTCTTGAATGTCCCCCTAGCTGCAGTTTGGAAGAAAAAAAAGCTGCCAAGAGTTTGAGAATTTGGGAATAACAAAAATAAATAAAGAGTGAAACTGAAAGAAGTGTGTGGTGAATGAGCAGATAGCCAGCTGAAGAGCAGAAATAAAGGCAGCATGAGTGGCAGATGGCAGCATATATGTCTGTAAAGGAAGCAGCGTGGATTTATTACAGCACAAAGCGGTTAACACTAAAAGATGGGCAGTGATCCAACATCCATCTACAAGCTTCCCTTAATATTTAAACACAGTATGACCCCTTTACACATCTGTGAGGACATGGACCTGGTGTTTCTAAAACCTGTTGAAAATGCATTTAGCTTTCTGAGAGCCTGGTGAGCATTTGATGCTAAAAAACAGCATCATGGGATGTTCCTGGTTTACATGATGTTTCAGTTGAGTCACCAAGTGTGAAGGAGGGCCTTCCCCATTTAGCATTTACAGGACACACTGCATAACAGATATGACTGAGACCTGTCTTTGGAAATGATGAAGCACCAGTACTACGAGCTACACAGATTATTGCATCATATCTGCTTGTTACCAAACCTTTGTGCAAAAGCAGTGTGGTAACCGAGTGTTGCATCAGTGTGCAGCTCGGTTGTTGTTGACTCCCAGTTGAGTTAAAAGAAGAGGTTGTGAGATTAGGGCCAAAGCAAAAAGCTGACATCATATTACGACAATACCGCTCGGCAAAAACTATTTAGCATCTTTTTTAGATTTAGTTCTTTCAAAAAACGTTTTGAAAAGAGTTTAGCAGTTTTATTAATTTCGTGTATCTTACTACATAAATGTTTTTGAACATGGTAACGTAACTTCCGTAAGTCATCCATCAATCATCTGGCATGATATCATAGACAGGCGCTTCACCCACGAGCTGGCCAGAAAGAAACCTGGTGGCTAATATGGCATCCCCCAAAAATGATAGACTCACGCCCTACTTTAGACCCGCCTTTTATGGTTACATATTGGGCTGACACAAACGTCTATTTTAGTAGTTGATTAACCACCAGTTTTGTTGATGATTAGTTGACTAATCATGTCATGCAAAAAAAGTGTAACTTATTGCCAAGATGCTATAATATACCCATCGTTAGCTTTCTAGTTTGAATTGTGATCAGTTATGTGCTATCTAATAAAAGACAAGATGATAGCTTATTAAACAACTTTTAATAAACATTTAATAAAACTTAGTAACCTGTTAATACAGTCAAGGTAGGCACCTAAAACCAAAAATTGTACACAAAAAGGACTTATGCTCACAAATGTATCCAACTAAAATATTAAGTTTTAGCTTTGTAACAAACTCGTACATTGAAGAGAAGGAACATTTTTAACCACTGTAACTAGGAATGTAAGAAAATATCGACATGTTAATATATCGTGATATTTTTTCCCAGCGATATTATATCAATATTCTAAAGTCGTGTATCAAAAATATCGATATTGCAATATATCGTGATGTATTTTTCCAGAAACATATCAATATTTAAAAGTAGTGTATAGTTTTTGGAAGAATTTACATGCAAACATTAGTGTTTTTGTCTTATTTTTCTCTTGGTGCAATTAAAATGCCGACCGCTAGTTGGCAGCAGTGAGCAATGGGTTTTGCTTCCACCAATAAAATACAAATCCTTCAATTATAGTTTAGATACCTCATGTTAAACATGCTAAGTATCCGTCTGGACTGTTTATTGAATTTTCCTATAATAAATTCAGTCAAAAAAAATCGCTAACATCGTCTGAATGTATCGCAATATATTGTGATATATTGTATCTTCTCCCCTGTATTGTGATATGTATTGTATCACCATAATTTCAACTGTAACGTAGCAGGATAAAATAAATCATTAGCGTTTGTAACGTTAGAGCAAATACGTGACGTTCATACATGTTCTAAAGGTAATATAATCACTACTGTTGTTGCTCCACCTATGAATACACGTGACTCTCTGTTGACGTTAGCTGCTAACACGAGAAGTTTCACTTTGCAGATTTAGTACTGTACGCGCTTTTCTTTTGCCTTCATAAAATGCTCAAAACTTTTGAGCTATGTTGCAAACTCGCCATGTTGTCTTCTTTCTCCGGTGATTCTGACTGAAAGCCTGATCTGGATGCTCACTACTGCGCATGTGCCTTGAGCCAAAAGGAAGAAAGCAGCCACCAAATGTGGCACAACAAGCAATATTTAAAAAATGCTCATAGAATAAACAACGTTGACTATTACATTTATAGTTGACTATTTTGCTTGTCAATGTCTTCGTGACGAATCAGCCAATGGTGGCAGCACTAGTTTTATGGTACAAAGTCACCAATATTTTTCAACAACTGGACATCATTTTATTTTAATTTCAACAATGTTTCGGTGGATATTTCCAGATATGAACAGTAAAAACTACATAATGTCTCTTTAAAATATAATAATTTTAATAAAATAATACACAGGTTCAACTTGACATTTGTATCTTTACTTTGTTTAGTTTCGTTGCTCTAATCTATTCGGAGTGTATCAAAATAAAAGTCTAGAAAAAATTAAAAGCATCTTTCTGCAGCATTGTGAAAGCTGGTAACAGTGCACTCTCCTCTACACCCATTTTAAATAAAAACATTGGCGACCAATTCTGCTAGTCTAAAAATAGCAAATTATTGCCTTCATTAGTTTGCATAGTAATGAATTGCTCTGTAATTCGTCACCAGTGTGATTTCATGTGGGGAGGATGATCCAAAGTGTGGAACGAAAACAGCTTTTAATCTAGAGTTTATGGAGGAGCCTCCCTGCTCTGAAATGAGCAAACTACTTAATTTAAGCATCAGTGAGATGGGAAAAAGTCTTCTCTAAATATGTTTATGTGCTGATACAATTAAGAAAAGTATTATGTGTCTATTATATAGACAAAGCTATTTAGGTGATAGACCAGCAAGCTTAATCTGGAAAAACATTAATGTTAGATAAGTAAACTTAGAAACAGACACTTGGTGAATGAAGCAGCATCGAGGACACTGGGCAACAGTTCATGAGAACCAACCAGCATGTTTTGATGTTACTGAGGGAATCAGACATACTGAGCACATTACACTGACAGAAAGCCATCTGACCCCAATTTACAGAAACAAAAATGTTCTCAAGCTACTTGCATTAAACCAAAAGTCACATTAGCTTGCAAATGCTTAATAACTCATATCAAAAGACTCTTAATTATCAGTAGCTGTGCTTCTGTGATAAGAGTTCTTGGAAATTTCTGAAGGGTGAGAAAAGGCCACAGGGAAAGTACGTACATCGTCTTGGTCCTCTCAGTCGTTGTCTCAATACAAAACCCTTTAGGAACTTTAGTAAGACGTCAGCATATTGCAACCGTTTTTGAGTTAGTACATCACTGGTCAGTGCCAAAAGGCACCCAGAGCCATTCTCATAAAAAAAATAATAAAGACGTGTTATTCTGTCAAAGAACGCCATATTTTATGCCATTGAAGGCGTGTATTATGAGTGGCTGTGTGACGTAAAACGTGGCGTTTTAATGGTAAATTAATGCTAAATGGCCTGTATCTGATATAGCACCTTCAAGGGTTTTATAAACCCCCCCAAGGTGCTTTACAGCATAATAAGTCATTCACCCACGCACATTCACACAGTGGTGGTGATGAGCTACAATGTAGCCCTGGGGGGTGGGACGCAATGAGAAAAGCTAGGCTGCCAAACACTGGCACCACCTCCGACCACCACCAGCATGCAAGTTGAGTTATCTCTCTTGCTCGCTCTCTCTCATATATATATATATATATATATATATATATGTGTGTGTGTGTGTGTGTGTGTGTATAAGCAGGTTATCACCAAAGGATATAATTTTGTCTTTTATGTGATACAAGGGCTGCCCACAAGTCCTGACCCCAGATTTCACTGCTACGCCACTGCTCACATTTTCAGACGTGCGTTAAATTAAATCCGTCTAATTTATCCGGTTCTTATTAAAAGCATATGTTTTTATGTTTTACTCACTGAAATCTCCCGTAGAAGAAAAGTCTGAGATAAATAATCTATTTTCAGCTAGACCTAACTAACGGCGCTAATAACCAGCTGTTAATGTGTCACGTCAACATCAGGTGGTAAGAACACTTTATTAAAAATACAATAAATAAAAATACAATGAAATACAGTAAGCGACAAAAGTCGTCCACATGTCAAAGAGGAGGTGGATTTCAGCTAGAAAAAGATCTAGACTTACTTTGAGATGGTCTCCTGAAGTCCTTAGACCGTTTAGAGAAGAGCTGATGGACCTCCTGCTCGCTGTGAAACTTTTGAGTCTGCTGACAGAAACGGTTTGTGTCCGTGGCTCGTGGAGTGGATGACGCCGAAGATGGCTTCTCATTCGCTATCCGGTTAAAGAGACAGTGCACTAAATTTCTACCATCTGGACCATTGGATCAATTCTGGTTCAAGAAAACGCAACACTTCAACTGTTACATGCGGGACTAGATAATTCTACATTAGAATAAAAATCCATGAAACACATTTTATGATTGTTCTCTTTGTGAACGTTCAACAAACATTGTTTAAACACTGCATGACCTGAGGTGGCTTAAAGAGGTGCCAGAATACCGCTAACTAGCATGTGCTCTTTTGAACTTTCAAACATAGAATGAAGGGGTTACTTTGCAAAATGTGTTTCAATAGCCATCATTAAATGCACACTAATTTAGTTGCAAAAATAAATAAATAAAATACAGGAAAAAACCAAAACACCAAAATCTACTGGTTACACCAGGCTAAAGCCCGAAGGTGACTCTCTCCCCCTGAGATCAGTGGGCTCGGTGGTCTCTTTTAAAATCAGCTGAAAACTGTTCAAGCTGGCTTTGGTGTGACCTTCATCACCACCCTCTCCTTATTCTGCTCTTTCTACCTTTTCCTCACATTTTTATCACAATGTTTTACTTTTCTCATTGATTTGGATGTTTTTTATCTTTTTGTAATAATTTTTATTTACTTATAATTGTTTTTGTGAAGCACCTCTTGATTTTTATCTTGAGAGGTGCTGTATCAAAGATTGCTTCTTCTAAACTTTCACACATAAAAAACAAAGATTTCTCTGGTCACAAACTGTATTTTAAAGATTTTTTCATTAGTTTAGAATAATTAACTTTATAGGTTTATGCTGTATCTTTGTTTTTGAACTAGATGGCTGACTGCAAAACTTGACTGGAAAGTCAAGACTGTTTTTTTTAAATCATAAGCCAACTTCAGGATCTGACGGGTGTGTGTGTGTGTGTGTGTGTGTGTGTGTACACTCCCACCATGCGGAAGCAGACATGAGTTACTCCTGTTATTAACCCTCTCACGCCCTGCTAACTACATCTTTGGTTCAGCTGGTTTCATCTGGTTCAGTTCTGTTGACATGATTCCACTTTTTGCACGTTTAAAAGGTTAACTTTGGACCTATTTTAATAGCTACAAAACCAAATAATTAGCCTTTAGTTACCCTTCTGCACATTTAGTGTAGTAATAACCGAATGTCGTTAAAGACTCAACTGATGTTAAAAATGTCATTCGACACACAAGCATTTGGAAAATCAGAGCTACAAACTGTTGGTCTTTTTGTTTAAAAATTATACAAGAAGGAAAATATCTTCAATCATTATTCTAATCAGTGGGATTTTTACTTATAAAATTTTTACTTAAAAGGTTTACTAGATTATTTAAATAATTGAGAATATTCAGACCAATTTAGAGATTACAAAAAGCATCTGCAGTTTAGGCACCAGATCTTTTTTGAGTCACCATTTGTGAATGATTTAAACCAGCCTGTAGATATTTTATTTATGTTAATTCAACCTTCCATAAACTAGTGAAAACTTTGCATCAGATCTTTGGCACACAAGCCCATGATACCCCTCCCATAATAAACAGCTCTAAAGTTCTGTTTACCAGCAGAGAAATACACAAGGACCGCAAAAACTAGTAGGAAAGTGTAGCAGAACATAAGCACATGGGAGGGAACTTTTAGAACGTCAGTAACCAAAACTAGTCACATATTTACTGACCCACATATAGTGTGTTTGTGTAAGAGGGAAAAAAAGGCTGACATGGGAGAATTTAAGGTGAAAAATGTGGCTGCAGAAATTGAATTCACACTGTGGGAACTTTGTCTAGCCTTTCAAGTCCTGACACATTAAACCTCCTTTTAAAAACGCTGAAAAAAAGGGCAAACGTTGGAATCACAAAACAGTTCTTGTTGAGACACATTAAAACAAACCTGTTTGTTTGGAGAAAGAGTGGCATGTGGGTATGAAGATCGTACCTGAGGGCTCCCTCCTAGCTTAATTGGGCTGGGAATTAATGTGATTCATTCAATAATCAGACAGGACCCCACCCCCAAAATGAAATAAATAAATAAATGAAAAACAGAAGTCTTCACAACTTTCAAATGGTTAAATAATAAACAAGTGTTTTTTATTTCAAACTAATTCATGGAAATCCATCACAATGCATTGCTCATGTACAATATACCACATAGATACATAAAAACACGTTGCTACAATGACAAGATATGCCAATCAGAGCAGTATACGTCAAATGATAGAATGACCTACTTTCTAGCAGAAGAAGTGTAATATTCTCCCAAATTTACGACATTCGATGAAGAAAGAGCCTCTTCGCCTCTTTTCCTCTGCTCTCCTATGCAAAATTGCCCCTCTCTCCTAAAATAACCCTTCTCGCAGAGCTTTGAACATTTCACCAGGCTGATCATTTGAGGAAATAGAAAGACATTTTTCCTTTCAGCTCCATAATTACTATGCAAGTCATCACAGAGCAGCGCCGTAGGCTGAAATGGACAATGTTACTTGGAAGACTTGCATCTAATTAAACGATGTAAAAAAGAAAAGGTAATTACTACTTCTTAGGGGTGCAGGAGACCTCACCCATGTTTCCAACTCCCCAAACAACATGCCCATTTTCCTTCAACCAGAAATCACGGCGACCGCAGGAGGACCTCTCCCATCTGGGGCAGGACTCCGGGTGGTGACTTCCAACAAGACGGACCACCTTTGAAGAGACGGCAGCGTGTTTTCGTCTTGTCCTTACATCGATGTGTTTTCTGACAGGAATCAGGTCAAATCACAGCTGGGTTGTCTTAATCTAAAGGCTTGCCAAATACTTAGAGGTAGAAAAGGTCTTGAACAAACTGAGTAGAAACTTTAAAAATTCATATTTTAATTCCCAAATGAACTTATTTTTGTTTAATGTATCCATCTTTGATTTTTGCTCAGTCACAGATAGATACCAAGTTTGTGCCATTGATTTTTTTTTCTTAAAGGGAGAATTTTCCTACATGCATGTCATTCAAATAGGAACAAAATAAGACACAGGATTAATAATCATTAACTAATACTGAACAAGTTCCCTGTTTGGTTCACAAGAACACCACATGATATTAAATACCTTTATTTACATATTTACAATAAGGATGCAGCGCTCATGACTGATTCTTAAAGTAGCGTTAAGGCATGGCTAAGAAAACGGTGTGTGTATTTAAAAAGAAAGAGGAAACACACAGTAACCTTCTGTGCTACATCACTGAGACACCAGCTGAGGTGTATTTATCATAAACAGACATGCTCCACTAGTTTTATAGTAGCCGACTCTCGTCACAGGTTCACGAATTAACAAGACTTATTTAAAAATGTATGTAGGAGGAACTCGAATCTGCAAATGCAACACGTGTCTGGGTAGGAATGAGGACTGGGAAAGGGTTTATTTTCATGTGCTAATCAAAAGACGGTAACTGTAGCAAAAGATTTACAATCATCCAGCTGTTATCAGATCTGAAGCACACACCACTGTATGTATACAGCTAATGGGTTTTCCATATTGTGTTCACTGAAAGCTGTCAAGAGTCCTCCGGTCATATAAATGACTGCATGAAGTCTGGAGGAAACCAGATGGACTATTATCAGAGGAAAACACTAAATACCAAGTCTGGAAATCAAGTTGTTGTGCATGAGTGACATAGTCAGGAGCTGCAGTAGTTTGTCCTTTAACACACACTAATAGATGCTCTACACACTGCTCACTCCCAACTAAACACAGGAATGTGTGTGGAGAGAGAGGCTTGATCTCTGCCCAGTTTAAGAGTCATTATGAGGTTTCCTGTTCAGGTTGTAGAGTCAGCAACATGACACTGCTCATCTGTTAAATGAAGGGGGGGTATTTAAGGCTGGGGTCCATACAAGGGGCAGGGGGCACTCACTTACAAAGCAATGACCCAAGGCCAACCCTTCTGACCCCCCTTGTGTTTGTGACCTGTGCAGAAAACGTCCCCTCCCTGAAGCATCACGGCCCGCTCAGATCTTCTTTGGCTTACGGCCCAGGTGGTAGTAGTAAGCCATGGCGACAACGAAGAACAGCACCCGGCTGAGGAGCAGGAGCATGGCGGCGTTGGGCAGGATGCCGATCTCAATTAAGGTGATGGACGTCACTGAAACATCAGACATGATCACGCTTTGTTTTTAAGTTAAAACTAAACACACTTCCTTGTACTAAATTACCACAAAACGTGTGCATCGTTAAAAAAATTGCCCTCAGATTTACCACAAAACATGTTTAAATATTAGCACCGTGCCCTTATTTACCTGTCACAGAGGAACACTGTCTTGAGGAAACATCTGTCAAGCTTGTGCCAATTCAAAAAAATATTTTAATTAAATCAAAGTTATATAAAAGCAACTAATTAAGATAAAAAAAGAATATGTTTCTAGTACTTTTTGGATCACAGGACAGTTTTTCCACTTTGCTTTTTAACCCTTCTTAACTGATCTTTAACTTGGAGAAAGCAGCAATTTCTGAGTGTACATGTGATATTTGTTGTTATATATTGTGATATTTTGAATTTATACACATTTCTTGACATTATAAATCCATAACTTTAGCAGGTGCAGCATCAAAATGCATTCATGAAGAAATCTTAAGAAAAGAGACCTGAATGTTTCTAAAACAGTCCTTTCAGCCCCACTTCCAGGTGCGTCTGAAATTCTGAGCATAGCAACTGGAAATTTCACACAGTGATTAATCGATTTTGAACGTCTCTTTAATCCATCTGGTGCTGACGCGGAACAAAAATGAACACAGGGCTAACCCAACACTTGCAGATGACGTTGTTTTCCAAACAGGAAAACGTTTTCTGTTAGAAGCTTGAACCTGTTCTCTTGCAGAGTTACTTTGTGCCTTTTAAGGGGGAAAATGCCACAATCTGCATGCTTGGATTGTCATTGAGTCATTTTTTTTACCCGTTTCGATGTCGTATGGTGAAATGAATTCATCAAAAATAAACAAGTTATTTTGTCTCAATCATAAAAAAGACGGAGTTAAAGAAACACATGTTGCTGAGGAGTTTAAACAGCCTAATCTGAAAAATACGACTTATTAGGAAAAGTCTAATTGATTTTTTTTGTATTGGTATTTAGGCTAAATGCATTTGAAAACATGATCAGTCTATTTTTTTTTTTAGGCCTCAACTTGTTGTTGTGACTCAACATACTAAACACAAGAGGGCGCCATCTCCATATCCATACTGGAAAAACTGTTCCGATGGTCAAGTATGTTCGTTTTAACTCTTGATTATCACAGTAAGATAAGAAAAAAGGGATTTTGAAGCAATGAGTCACACGATGACATAACGGAGGACTAAATCATAACTAATAAAGAGAAAGGCTCCTAATCACCTAGAAACTGGACAGCAAAGTAGCAGGCTTCACTGAGAAGGGTCCACTGGATGATGACCTTTTCTGCTGTGTACAGACCGTTCCACATAATGAGGGCCAGGCCTAGATGAAAATATATCATAAAAGAGAATTTATAGTTTAAATGTTCAGAAGCAAAGGAACCAAAACAGAGAAAAGATCCACATCTTAAAAAAAAGAACATTTTCATTCATCAACTACAAAAAATCCAGCAGCAGAAGGAATCTGCAGGATGAACGATCCTTAGTTTAGCCCAAAAAATAACTAATCATTATTAAATATTTCTAATTTGATCCAATTCTGCTCCCTCAATCCTTGTTCCCGTGCTGCTCTCCTCTCGAGACCAGTGAGGCGTTGGGAGCAATAAGGGTGGGCAGAGCGCGGGGGGGCTGATGGACTGCATTCTCTCCCTGCCAGGATCCATCTGTGTAGCAGATGAGACTACATCCTTCACCCCCACTGCTGCACCTCGTCTCGTAAGGCATCACCTTCCATCTTTGCTAATCCTCAAGCTCTGGTGATGACATTCATAATAATGACGCGTGGCTTCCGTTGGCCTCATGAAGCTTAAAGCTGCTTCATTAATCCCATCATTTTCTATTTGCTTCCTCTAGATTACCACTAAAGCAAGGAAATGCACATGCTAGATGACAGAATATGGAGGGTTTTGTCGTCTTCACTGCAATTCTGAGACATTTCATGTCCTGGCGCAAGAGAAGTGACGATGTGGCCGATTTGAAATGTTTGATCGCTTCCATCTGACACAACCTGCCCCTTCATCACAGGGAGTCGCTTCACAAAGCCATCACAGCCACCTAATCCCCTGCTGACTGTGCTGTCACAAATTAAGGCCGTTAAAGTGATTGCCACTATCTCCACAATACACACTCCGTCAGAGGGAAGCAGAAAACAAATGCTACAATTCCCAGAGGTATTTATAACCACCGTCTTATCACATGTGAGCGACGTGGCACATTTGTGGCATTTGGAGAGAGCGAGCTGTAAAATAGAAACGGAGCGCTGAAGATCTCCCCCTCCTGGAGATTCAAGCCATGTCACACATCCAATCCACACAGTGTCGTGCCATCTGAGTTCCGCCAGAACTAAACCTGATATACGAGGCCACAGAGACAGGAGGCGACTGGAGCTTTGAATTGCTCTCTGTGCCTGTAGCATGCCTTTGTAGAAAACTGCACATACACAGAAGTGCATCAGATTAAACAAGCTCTGTTTATGGAGCGTTCTTAAAGCAGAAAGAGGGGCTTCTTTATGCCGTTCCTGAATGAGAGCGTCTGCATTGGAAGCCAGTATTGCAGGAGATCACATGCAGTTGAGCAGCGTAGATATTTTTAGCACAGATATAAATACATGTAAAAACATCATGTGCCAATGTGGTGAAAGCATTCAGTGTGTGTAGGGATGCATGATGGGAGCATGGAGACCTTTCTGGATGCCTTTCTTGCGTTTGAGGACAGAGACTTACTGAGTAGGGCTGCTCCATAAAGGCGAACGGAGACGCTCGTCGTGGAGAGCACGTCCTCAAAAACGAGCTCATAGAGCTGGTTGGGAAACACCAGAGCCTGTTTGGGAGAGCAAAAGCACAACACAGCTCCGTCATTTCAACACAACGGCATTCTATCCTTCCTTAAGTCCTCCGATTTGGGATCTGGTGTCGCTGTGTGCGCCCAGAACACTGAGGATATTGAGAATTTGATAGCAGAGCGGACAAAGACGGAGCTGTTTCTCCAAATAACGATTGCTGGTAAATTATGAAAGAATCCAGAGTGAGTGCAAATCTGATTTAGGAAACTGCACCTTCCATTTTCTGAAAGGAACAGTTTCTTGGTATATTTGTACATATTTCACGGATAGAGACATTAAGTGAAGTTGAAACTTTGTCTATAAATTAGAAGACTTACCATTAGAGCCATTACTGTGAAGCCCACAGCAGAGATGAGTATCCACATCCTAAGTAGAAAAAAAACCATCGCATGGCTTATTTTCCACAGGCTGGCACATTTGTTCAGCTGAGGTTTACTAGATGTTCAACTTTACTGGCAGTGAAGTCCACAGATGACTTCACACGGCCTGCTCTATTAACGAAAATCTCACCTCAGTCCGATGGGCTCTCGCACTGCAAACTTTATCTCATTTCCCAGCATCTGGCTGATCTGTGAGCAAACATGGTGGGAGAAAAGAAAGAAGGAAATGAGTTACGAGAGGGAAAATGTTATTGCAGCCCTGCCGTCTCAACAGATATGTATCATGTGATAACCCTCTACAAAGCACCTTTTAAAGCAGCAACAGAAATCCCTCTGTAGGTGTGCTTAATGTGTTACCTCTACATGCACAACAACTTGAGCTTGGGAGCGAAAAGAAAACTGGCTGATTAATATGTTAATTAGAGACAGAACAAGTCCTCACTGCCTTAAATGCCTCCTGCAGACTAAGAGTGCTCCTCATAAAGTATCTCAGAGTGAATTCTAAATCAATAACCAAATATCAACACTATACCAGAATGAGTGCATTCATTACTAATTAAATATATTCTTGCATAAAAATGAACACACAATGCTCGGATTGTTCATCCCAGAAGCCTGCAGCACAGTGAGAGTGTATGAGAAACTGAACGACCATGAGTGGTACACTCTGTCTTAGTAACTGATGGCAAAAGCAGATAACAATGAATATTTTATGTAATGCCAAACAGAAGAGCCCTATCCCCCAGAAACACTGAGAAAAATGCACCATTCATAAAATATGTTGGGATAAGCTAGTGCTCTTGCATATTCTAGAAGATCCACACTAATCCATCAGAAACTTAAGGATCTAACTAAAGCCACATGGGCCAAGAGAAAGCCTTCAGGCTTTAATGTTTTTTTCGTTTCAGCAAAGCTGCATGATGGCTACGTCAACTCTGTGCAGATACTGCAAAAAATATCAACAATGTGAAAGATTAATGATGTGCAGATGACATTTTTTCCAAGTCAAAAATGTAAAGATTTTTTCATCTTTGAGACTATTGAGAGAAAAAAAATTGTTCAAATTCATTAAAAAATTATATATATATATATGCAGTTTTCATATAAAGAGCTTTAAAGGTGACCACTTGTTTTTTCAATAGTGGACTCTAGAGTAAATGAACACCATGTGAGACGTTCTGTGTGGGAAAAGTAGAGTAAAGCCTAGATTATATGTCTGTCAGCACGTTTGTGCTCACACGCAAGCGCATTGACGAGACATTTTCCATTTATACTTCTCTGCTGGGTGTCAGTGTTGTGTAGCAATGCTCCAGCAGGACAGCAGAGGGCGTTGCATTTTTCTTGTGCATCCTGCCATTATTGCAGTGTAGGGCAGGCGATATGGCCTAAAAATTAAATTGGAAGATTTTTTTTATTACATTGGCAATTGTTTTTCCTATTTCCCCCTAATTATTAACTCATTCGCTGCCAGCCGTTTCCTGATCGGTAAAGCCCTTCGCTGCCAGCGTTTCTCACAGTATTTACTGTTTTTTTAAGAGTCACAGAACGTTGCGCGCTAGGATGATGTCGACGCCAAAACAACCAAAATAAAGCGGAGACTCACCTCTTACATCAGGAAGAATCCACGCGTTTTGAGTTTTATCCGTTCTTTCATAATCCGTTGTCAAATTGTGATCGGCAGAAGCTTTTCCGGTTCGCGCCTCACTTTTTTTACAGCAGCGACCCAAAACGATCTCCTAACACATGGATTTTCTGCTTCCTGATCACGTGACGTGTGACGTATGCGGATGAAGATCGGCTTTAGAGCCGAGATGTTTGTTCTCACGGTGCGGGGGCTCGTTCCCATGCCCACACAGTAAAAAAAAAAAAGCAAATGACGACTCTGGCAGTGAATGGTTGAATTTAAAATGATAACTTTAGTCATCAATGTCAGTGAATGAGTTAGCAAAAGTAATAAATACAAACGGAAGACAACTTAGAGCAAACGTTGCTTTTATTTAAACAAAAGTGTGTCTTTGGCTATGTGCAAAGCTGCCGCGTCGATGAATGTTGTCCACCGTGGCCCTTTTCTGTCATTTGCTGTGCCTTTGCAAAGGATTCGGCTACAGTTAGCTGTTTTTTAGCTAAAGTTTGTTGGTCGGAGAGACTGGCACTTTTCATATTCGGCTGGATGCCTCTGTCACAGGAGTTGGAATAGGATTGTGGTGCTGCTGCCTTTGACTGCGATGGGCTTTAGGCAAATGTTGCAGCGTGAAGTCTCTTGCTTCATGTCTGTCGCTGCAAACCCACACCAGCTCCAAACACATGATTTTAGTCCCTTCTTAGGTACAAACTTCCCATTCTCACTGGTAGCCATGTCGTTGCTTGCTGTTGCTGTTTCGTGTGTGCTATGACGTTGATGTCACTTGTAGGGCTGCAACAACAAATCGATAAATTCGATGAAAATCGATTACTAAAAGCGTTGGCAACGAATTGCGTCATCGATTCGTTGTGTTGCACAACTCTTTCTGAAGCCCCCTCCCCTCCCGCCCGCCCGCCGTTGCGCGCAGACCGCCGGCAGGTGTTTGGAAGGGAAACATGGCAGAAGCAGCGAGACCCAAAAAAGTAAAATCTTCTAAAGTTTGGGAGCATTTTCAGTTAAATCAGGCGACGACATTCGTTACCTGCAACGTTTGTAGGTCAGACTTAGCATGGCATGGGCGTGCTACGGTGATGATGCAGCGTCTTAAACGCAAGCATGTCAGAATCATCAGCGAGGAAGGAGAGAGCTCGGTGTCTCGGTGATTCACCCAAGCCCCGGATTATTACACAGGTTAGACATGCCCTAAGCTCATAAAAAAAGAGTCTATAAAATCGTAAGCACGACGCTATTAGATAGGCGGGGGGGGGGGAACTCGCGCCGCTGCGAACCGGTTCCGCCGTCACATTCCCGCAGAAACTGGTTGATCACACCGGGGCCAGACTACTAACATGTGGCTTTACAACCACAATGCCCTCAGAAGCGAAAACGTTTTTTTAAGGGAGGGGGGAGTCCTAACTGTTGCTAAAGGTGTGTTGTGTGAGAGTGCAGTTATATACTGGTTAATATATTTTTGGGTTCAGTTGCTTTCATGTGGCCTAATGTGAGTCTATTTGGGATCATTGGAATGATCAGCAGCATTTCTTGATGTGACTGTATGGCAGTTGCCCAGGGCATCATCACACGGAGGATGGCATTCATTTACTTTTGTTTTATTTGGTATTTTTTCAGTCATTTTTGGAAATAGTGATTAATTTTGATTCATTCACAGCCTATGTTTAATTACATTTAAAAATTAGTTGTTTGACATCCCCAATTATAATAAATGTCTACAGATGAGATCAAACAAAACAGATGAGAATTGCCCTTAAAGAGCAAGTCACCCCCAAATAAACTTTTTTTTTGCTGATAAACTAAATAAACGAGTGTCTAATCGTGCGGCAGACACGTGTCGTCAATAATTTGGCACTTCAGTGCATCTTAGTTAAAATTTAAATATTCTGCCTAAAACTGGCAGTGTTGTGCCGTTGTCAGGTAAACACTCTGCACTGTATTTTAATTTAAATCTGCCACCGCTATTGGCTAAGAAGTATGCTATGATGTAAACTGGTACATTATGATGTCACAATGCTGTCGTGAGCCTGTGTTTGTTAGCGGCTCCGCCCTCTCGGTCTGCCAGGCAACAGCATGTGTTGCATTTTTCAAACATGAAGTGGGAGTGGAGTTAGACTCTGGTAGGGGTTGACTTGCTCTTTAAGCTGTTTAACTTGGACCAAGCATTTTAGGTCACAGAAAGGTGTTGCTTAGGGTCTCTGTCTATACACCTTATAAGACAATTTAGGTGATGGCATGTTGTTTTTCTGCTATTGAACTGTTTTCTAATAATGTTGTGTTTAATAAAGTGAAGGAAGGAGAGAAATAACGTTTCCCTAGCAGTTTTTTAAAAATGTCCCTATGTAATCCGATTAATCGATTAATCGTGTCGAGACCCCATCCGATTCATCGATTATCCAAATAATCGTTTGTTGCAGCCCTAGTCACTTGCCATACTACTATGTAAAACTAAATTTATGAAAGCTCCTGGGAGCCCAAAGAGTGCCCGCAAAAAAAAAAAAAAAAAACTCAAATTAATTAATTCAATAGAATTTTTGCCCAGACTAGGTGTGTTTACATTGTGTTTATGTATTTCAGAGACATTTTAACATGGACACATTTGTCGTCTACTTCTACATCCAGTCACCACCTCTAAACTTAACGTTTCCTGTAATTTCCTGACACAAATAAAAAGTTTGCTGCTTATCTTTTCAGTCCTTCAGTGCCGGGTTTAATAACGTAAAAATCGTCTGTTCGTGAGTTGTTCTTCAATCTGCTCCGTGTTTGTCGCTAAATATGTTCCGCTCTTGTTTAAATTTTTTTTGAGGCAGAACGTTGCTGCTGTTGAGGTTAAAGGAAGCAGCATCCTGACCAATCACAGGCTTGCGATCTCCATCAGTTTAAATGAATATTTTTTAAAAATGGTCTGTACTCAGTCTGTCTTTGCGTGCCTACTGGAGACGGATAACGGTGGATAATGGCGCTGCGTGTCTCGGCACTGACGTAGACAGAGATGTACGAACTAGGCTTTAGTCGGAGGAGCGGGGGATCTCACTCATTAATATTCGTGATAATTGAACACCTCACATTGAATCAGCTAACAGCAACACAACTCTACAACCGACTCTTGTTTGCTTTGCAACGTTGATGTTTAATCTCCACAAATAACACAAGCCTGGAGGAGTTCTGCAATGTTGTGGAGCTGCTAACGCTAATGGTTAGCTTCTACTAGTTGAGAGATGCTCTGCTCTCTCCCGGATGCTAAACAAAAATCAGCCTTCACTATAATGAGCCAATATGCTTGAGTACAAGAATGATATTTTACAGTGTGACGTAGATCTGTGTGGATTAAATTTTTTTACTACAATGTGGTAGTGTGCTTTACTTTGTGATTATTTTTTTAACTTGAAGATTCTACCTCGACTAGCCACTATTTTGCACCATTATTCTGGGTACTGTTTTATTTTCTTTATTTTAAACACTTTAAAATTTTTAATTGGTTTTATTTCCTTTTGTTCTATTTTCCATAGTTCTGAAACAGTTTGCACAGATGATTTTGAGTTAGTTTTATATTTGAAGTTCTATAAGAGATTTAGACTCATTTAATTTATATTGCACACAGTGAGTCTTCAGTTGTTTTTCACAATCAGTGTGCTGCTAAAATGTGTATATATCAGCCTTAGTAATCGGCTTTAGACATCGGCCATCGGCAACAGAATTCTTTAAAAATTGGTGTCGGCACTGGCCTTAAAAATGCTGTATCGGTCAGTCTCTACATCTGTGTACACTAGGGCTGGGCAATAAATCGAAAATTTAGCGTTATCGAAATTTCTGACCAATTTTTCCCATGTCAATAATTTTGAAATTAAAAAAATCAAAAGATGTGTGTAGGTTGGCAACATTCATGTCGCTTTAAGAAGCTGTAGCAGCTTGAGGTACGTAAAAATGAGACTGAATGTAAAACACGTGACAGCCTAATCTAGTGGACAACTTTTGTTTCTGCGCATATCTGTAGTTATCGTTATCAAGGTGAAATCCTCAATATATCGTGATATTGATTTTAAGCCATATCGCCCAACCCTAGTGTATACATAAAACGACTTTACAGGTCTAGTTTGGAGATTATATCTCCAAAGTCAATACCTAACATCACATAAAACATAGATGTGAGCTTCAAAATGCTGCTAACACTTTCAGGAACAGACCTAAATGTTCAAACATGCAATAACATCAAATAACAGCACAACTGTCAGCTGACTCCTTGGTAAACATTCTTAATCCCACGTTTTGAAAAACAATCTTAGGTGATAACACAAAAAATAGCTCACAACACAAGCCGTTCTCATCATGTCTAACATCAATGATGACCCTTCATCATGAAATACATCTTCCATTAAAATGCATTGTTGTGCTGGAGCCATACAACATTATAGAAACTAAAAATACACCAAATCCTAAACAATACTGAGGCGGAGATGATGCCTGCAGTATGGGAATATGCCTCCAGTCCTAAGTAGTTCTGCCCTTTGACAAGTTTGCAAAATGTCAGGGTGCAAAAAAATAAAAAATAAAAATAAAAAAAGAAAGAAAATGGCTTCTACCTTAAAGTTCAGGATCAAAACAAGACCACTACTCTACTTAACACATTTACACACCATGTATGTTTTGCTAAATATAAAAGTGCAGCTGGTGTAAAGAAGAAAACATTTACAGAACTTTTAGGTTCCCTTAGGAACCTTCCCAGAGCTAAAATACATCAAACACAGAAAACAAGAATAGAAAAAAACATCATGTCTGAATTTTATCAAAAATCTAGAAAAGAACCTGGTGTTTCTGATTTTGTTTTCTTCCAGCCCTTAAATGCTTGCCCCTGCCCTTTTTTTTTCTCGTGCCGTGAGCTTCACGAATACTCCCTTGAAGCCAAAACCCCAAAATTATTAAGATGAAGAGTTGTGCACAAAAACCCATTACACCTCTTCCTGCACTGCGGCTGCAGTGTCTGTTTTATGAATCCCTCAGCACCAGCTGTGATCACATGACCAGGTGAATCAGCCTTCCTGTGCCCCTGTTCCAGGGACTGCTTCTGACAGGAACACATACATATTCATGACCGGCATGACAAACACTCGAAGGCAACTGGGAGTTAACTGATGGCACACAGTTGGCTTGGTGTATGAAAGGAAAACAGGAAAACGTGCCTAATTACAGATTGTGGTGACATCAGTCTGTCAGTTACAGCCACTCAACAACGGGACACTTTTTTAAGCTACAGAGAAAGACAGAGTCATTTTGTGAAGGCGCATCAACTGAATGGTGGAACATGGCCCCCGGGCCCTAAAAATGAGTGATAAAAGCCTGTGATGACCCGTTTGTTGTGACATCACCATTGCGCTAAACCAACACATTAACGGGTCGAAGACGTTAGTAACAACACACAACGGACTACATCTGCTCTCGCATTTGGCGGCACAGGTAACACACACATGTCTCCCTGTTTGGAACTGAGCTCTTATCAGTAACGGATGCAGGAAAAGACACTTCCCTTCTTTGTTTATAGAAGCTCAGTTGTTTTCCTTTCGCACTGACGTAGAGACCCATCTTTACTTTTGGAACAAATCCCAGGGGCTTGTTTTCCCCCAAAAAGGCTGAAGCAAAGAAAACAGTCACGACTGTATAAAAATATTTTTGGTACAGCAACAGTAGAAATGAGGCAATGTCAATATATTAATAAAAAACTACAACCTTGTTTTACTGCATTTAATTGCCATTATTGACATGATCTCATAGGGTTCATCGATCTTTCGCTTTCTGATCAAAATTGTGATTTGCGACAAGATTGTCAAAGATGTGGTTTTTACAGCACTCCTGACTGACCCTGGATTTGTTTTGCCTGCTACCATACACATCCAGGGGTATCCCAAGTTTTTAAAATTATTACGGTGGTAGCAGTCAGCACCAGCGGTGGTGGGGTGTTTGGGATGTGGGAGCCTAATGCTCAACTTAATGGGTCAGTGCATCTGCCACGGCCAGTATGATTCTTAGCTGTAGTCGTCTTTAGCTGTCAGTCATTTTCTGTCCCGTCACTGAGGAGTAAAGAGCCTGCCCCGTAACTGGAGGGTTGCAAGTACAAGCCCCGGCTGTTGCAGTCAATGTATCCTTGAGCAAGACACGTAACCCACCGTGCCTTCTGCTGGTGGTTAACGGGACTGGTGACTATCAGTGCGCCGCAGGGCAGCTGTGGCTACATTGTAGCTCATCACCATTAAGCCTGACTTATACTTCTCAGTCAGCTCCGCTAGGTAGAGACACATTGACAGAGACGTTTTACTCTCTGACTTGTCCATCACCTAGGGAGCGTTGCAAAGCAGTTTCCCACCAGGACAACAGAGTGCAATGCTCATCTGTGGTATCCCGTCACCATAACACTCATGTATCCGGTCCACAACAGTGTATTTACTAATGTGTTTATATATTTCAGAGACTTTATAACACAGACAAATGTGTCCTTCATTTGACTCCACCTCTAAACCCATGTCTCCCGTCATTTCCGACTAAAGATAAAACGTTTCCTCCTCCTTTGTACTCCTTCAGTCATGAGTGAATAAACGCTCATATTTTCAGACTTTTTCTGTGACGCGTTCTTAAATCTGTTCTGTGTCTGCTCCTAAATATAGTTTTTTTACGTTTTACGGATGTTTAAGAATTTGGGCATGTCTCTTTCGGAGAGCCCTTGCGCCGACGCATAATGCCGTAATGTCTCCACACCGACGCAAACAGAGAAGTACAAATCGCCCCTTATCGTGTGAATGTTTTGACTGGCTATGTTGTAAAGCACCTTGGGGGGTTGAAACACACGCTATATAAAATACAAGCCATCTACCGTTCTTGAGTGTGAGACGGAGAGACAGTTTTATCTAATTCCTGAAACAGCGGAAAGGGATTTACCGTAATAACACTATGTGGACTCGAAAGCAAAACTTCTCTTCTTTCAAAAACAATTTAAATTATCTCTATTAGCCTTTATGGGATTACGGGAAACCAAATAACACACCAAAACTCCTTGTTTGGTGCTTTTGTGAGAAAAGGTCCTGGCAGCCCGCCTTGGTTACACAATGCTTGGACAACTCTGAAAGTGTTTCTTGTTAATAAATACATTTTCAAGCAATTTCAGAATTTTTATTATTATGGCATAGAGTAACAGCTTTTGATGTTTTGACGGTATGATGTCACTTCCTGCCATGTTTGTGAATAATGTTCTGAGGCTTGATTTTAAGAAAATCATGAATCAAATTCAAATCCCAATTCCTGTCAGAGAAATCAGTCGTCTATAATCATTTAGCCCTACTTCTGATCTAAAGAATATCAACGTACTTCAAAATGTACAGAACCTTTATATGTAATTAGTCGGTTTCCATGAGGATGCTCAGTGGAAGAGATTTGTGTGACAGATGTCTGGGTTAGGCTCAGTGCTAAAACATTGAGAGAGAAAACAAACACTCAGGAGGGCTGAGAAAAGGGGGCTGACATCTCATCACACGCTATCAGCCACCACCGTATGCCTGCTCCCTTCTGCTCTGTTCTCTTCCCTTCTCTCACTCGCCTGATTAATATTTCAGTGCGGAACTGTCGGCTGTGTTGTTGCACGTTGTGATGAAATCATATATTTAAAAAAAACCTACTAACACGCTGATATTTGAATCTAAAAAAGGGGGAGAAATTGTGCAGCTGTGGACAGAAAACGAAGCGTGACTTTTTCCTTTGAATAAAGCAGCGTGTGTGCCATTCTGTTTAGGTATGCATTGTCCATATGCATGTACACATAAATGCCAGAAAGTAATATAACACATGAGATGAAAAAGGCAGGGAGTCCCCCAGGGGGGCTTGTCATTTCTCAGTAGAGCTGCAAGAGCTTCATGAATTAAGTGATCTAGATTTACTGAAGCATACGCAGCAAAGGCCCACAATAGGGATAAGAAACAATTAGATGGACATCGTGGCTTTTAAACAGAATTGATTACTCTCCTCTCAGTTACAAAACACATCTTTGTTGATGCACTTGAATTCATGCATTGCTCTAGCATGCAAACTTTGAATGATGTAACGTTTAGAGTCCAGCAGTGTTTGATCTGAGACGACCTGACCTTTGAGCGGTGCACTTCGCCGTCATCGTCCTCACCACCGACTCCGAGGATCTTCCGGCTCTTCAGACGGCTTATCAAGTCCGTCTGACTGTGCTTCTTCATTAGCGGAGGGTGAGATTTCGTCGCCATGGCGCACACCTGGTTTAGAGAGGTGAGAGATGGAAAACATGGTGGGTTCAATTATAACATCGGTTTACATTTAGAAAAGAAAGGAATATTTAGCTCCTGTGTGAAGAAAATATATGGTGAAACAATGTAAAGCATATAAGATATATCCATTCTCTTCCGCTTAGCCGGACTCGGGTTGTGGGAGCAGTAGCCTAAGCAGGGAGGCCGAGGCTTCCCTCCCCCCAGTGACTTGAGCCAGCTCTTCCGGGGGAATCCCAAAGTAGAGGGAGAGAAAAGTTGAAAGAAATGCATCTAGAGAAGGTTATGTTGAATATATTTTAGTTCACACCTGTGAGAATGACCCCTAATGTTAACGTAGTGGCCAAACATCACCCAGGTGAAGTTAGCTGGATGTTGGATAGACAGATATTCTGGTATCGGTGCATCCCTAGATTTCATTAGCCATTAGCTGTGTTCCGCAGACTCGTTCATGAGAGCAGTGGTTCGCTTAGGGACTATCAACAAATTTCTATTCATTTGAAAACGAGTAAAAAAAAAAATCTGAAGCTTCCAGATGAATTGATTAAATTACTCAAATCAATTGTCAGTTGTGTTACTAAAATAAATCCACAAGACACAACAGTTTTTAACTAATTTCATACAATCTAATATTTTTATCAATCAATCAATCAATCAATCAATCAATCAATCAATCAATCAATCCTTTATTAATCCCAGAGGGAAATTAGAGTTTTCTAAGATTTCTATGAGAAATTATGTATTTTCTTCAATAGCTCCTGTAAACTGATCTAAATACTTAAAACCAATTCCCAATGGGGTTACGAAACTAGGCCAATGAGACACGGCACGTTTTAACAAATTTCACACAATCTGACCTTTTTTATTATGATTTTCATAAAAAATTAAGTGAGGTTCTTCAATAGCTTCTAGGCAAATTGATCTAAATACTCAAAACCAATTCCCGATTGTTTAACGAGACACCCTCGCCAACAGCTGACCACCATGGTTTACAAAAATCTTAGAGGAAACCCAGAACGATGTTACATAAATAATCTTGCGAACAGAGTTTTAAGTCAGGGAAGGAGTGGGAGCCTGCTGCCTTCTTGCTCGGAGTCAGATGGATGCGATAGTGAGTGACATGCACGCACGCACGCACGCGCACGCGCACACACACACACACACACACACACACACGCACACACACACACACACAGATGTAAACTGAAGTAGACATTTTGAGGGCTGATGGGCTAAATGTCAGTATTGATCCCCAGGTCCTTTGATTGCATCAATCGGAGTATATGGAATGTGATTTTAATACCTGCCTTTATCATCCACAGCCTAATAATATTCTCTCAGGATGGCTGCACATGTCTTTTATATCTAGTTTGGCCTTTATCTGAGCAAAGGTTTCATCATTTCTCTCTCTCTCTATCTTTTGTTCCATGGTAACATTTAGCTCTGATCAAACAGATTACAGCAACAGTGTCTTTCAGCTCACCAGCTTTCCTGGTTAGGACAACGAAAACCTTAAAGCTTCAGGAGAAAATGGTCAAACATGAAAACGTTTTTAGTTTTACCTTTTTGTTGCATTATAAACTGAGGCCGTTTAATGTGTCGGCCGGATCGACTGAGGCGATGCTGTTAAGCAGCATTAATGACCACTGTCTTGCCTCTGGATTGAATGGGAACAAGCATACAGTAGCTATATCAAGATAGAGGTCCGCTGGCTCAATGATCTGCACCATAATTAAACAGGAGGCTAAAAGGCTTGCACTTACACATGCACACAAAGGGGCAGCCAAAAATTGACATCTACTCTGCAGGCCAGTTCTCTGGAGGAGAAAAACAAGGCCAGTTATTGAACTTTCCTCCCAAGGATGGGGTCAACATGTCTATCCGAGTTTTCATCCCAGGAAACTAGTGCTAACAAGCAACAGCATTGGGTGTGTGGTAGTAAAGTTTGGGTAATTAAAAGTATATTCCAGGTGTTATTTGAGGGTAAAACCTGCATAAAATTGACCAAAAGACAGCACATCTCTTTTCTATAAAAATATTTGCTCTAAAAAAAAATCAACAAGTTAATGCCATTTTCTACAAGAGAAAGATTAATGGCCTTTTGTCATTTTTATAGGAAAACAAGTGTAAGGTGGTGATTTATAGCTTTTATAACACTGTTATCTGGCATTCGGGACTGCATGGAAGATACATTTCCTGTTTCCAAATTCAGTTATCAACCTGTATTGCATAGAAAAAATCAATATGAACAATACATGTAAACTGTGGTCAAACCTGGACACAGTAATGTGGTAAGATCATGTCATTACATGCTGAATTTCTTAATTTAACAGGATTTATTTGTCATAAAGATAACAAACAGATCTGCAACACATGACCTGAATCCTTTACGAGATTAGCTTATTCCAACAGTTTTACATTACTTCTTTTTCTGCGGTGTCCTGTTCCATTTAGAGATCAACGGGGTATCTAATCCTTCAAATAACCCTCCAAACAAAATGAAACCCTTAAAAATAAGAAAGTTGTCCGTTTTCAAGGTAGAGATTTCAGCCCCTGGTCCTTGAAGCGTCACTCAGGCCGATTACTAATCATGAGAAGACCACTCCAAATCAAATGGTAGCACCATAGATGGTAACTGGGTTTGAGCCTTTTTATACGTATCTTCACAGAAATTCACAGAATGCAAGTAGAAAAAGTAGGCCTTTTTTCTTCTTCTTATGACAGATTAATTATTTTTACCCCACTTCTAATTAAATATATGTTTAGAAGTACACCGTGCATGGCTTTTTCTTTGATGATTGTCAGTTAAATGAAGTAATGACGCCCCTAGTGAGTCCTTAGCAAATACATTCCCCTTTTAAAAGTCATGATTTAAGGAAAAGGATTTCAGGAATCCACTTTTTCCCCAAACAACCTAACTTGACCACTTCCGTGCAATCAGTAATGCAATAGTGGACCAGTTGGCTCTACCCCTCTGTATTAGGTCCAAATTGCCAAATGACAGCAGAAATGGTAGACTGTTCATCCAATACTTGAAAACCTTCGCTTTGCTTTCATATCATAAGATGACTAGCTACATCAAACACCTTAATTAAACAGACAAACTGTCTCCTGTTTCATCATCATATCAAAGGGCTTCTCTGAGGAATATGGGTTTCACTATGTCCCCAAATATCCCAACAATATTCCAGCAGTGGTTTTATAGTCTGTTCATTGTCACTTTATTTGCAAAACTGGTAAAAATAAAATAAGACAATCTATAAATTAGGTCTGTCACCCGGGACATTCTAGTACATCCCACATTTCTCACACATGCAGAAATACCCTTGCATGTCTCCTTTTGAATGTCCCCCACTAGTGCTCCTTGACTTGCAAGACTAATGCTGATACAGTTGCCTAGCAACTGCTAAAGGACCAATCGCCTCCTCTTAACTGAAAGGCCTTTTGATGACTGAAAGCACCTTTGACAAAGTTGTCCTAGTGGAGGCTAACTACTGACCCTGTTTCATTTCTCCTCCTGCATGGATAATGTCCTTAGATGCATCTAACAAGGATGCACTCTCAAAATAGATACACGCTTGGTGATGCAACTGTCAATTTATTAATCAGGAAAACGATATGCGAGAGACAGAGAAAAATCTGTTTAAAATATTAGATTCTACAATAAATACTGACATATTGTGTAGTTTTGGCAGGTCTAGTGTCCAGAGAAATGCTGCAGAGAAGAAAAGCTGCTGAAACCAAGGAAGATATTGAAGAAAAAGCTCAAAGTCCTGAGAGATCTCTGGTTGGCAACTGAAAAAAATTATCTTCCCAAAAATTATTGTATCTAAGGAACAAAACCGTGTGTGGGTGAGGAAAAACAACTGTGATCAAATGTGTTACTGAAAATAGAGAGAAAATTCAACACCTATAACATATTCTTTCTTTCCCCTTATAAACAGCAGAAGAGAGCAGCTAAACGACAACCAAACCCCTTCCTATCATGATTGGGATTTCTACTAACAGCATATGGTGTTCAGAGATACGAGATGCAAGGCAGCACCATTTACAGAGCATCAAACAAACATGAGCAGGCCATCTTTATTTCTTTTGTCAACTCAAAATAGAAACAATGTAAATAAAGTAGTATAATGATCAAACAAATTCTTAGAGCACAGACACTTTAAACTTTAACAGATATTACAATCCAGTCTGAGCTTGTTGAAGCATCTGTGACCTTTGCTGGACTCCAGATGTTGTACGTGTGTAAAGAGAGTCACGGGCGTTGCCAATATCCATCTCCGGTGCCAAAATTATTATTCCTACCAACTGCTTGAACGCATGACCAGGAAACCCAATGTGATCTGCTAAAAGATCTCCACTAAAAATCAAATCTATCCTTCACATTAAAAGTAGCTAGTAGTGTGATCAACTCCGTTTTGTATTGTAAGAGATTTTGTAAATTAGATTGGCTTTGACATGGCTTAATGCCATCAAAAGGGTAATTGTTTATCATTGGCCACCACACTCCTAGAGGACTAAATACCAGCTGTCACAGAGAAGTGATGCATACAATGATGCTTGAAACAGAGATATCAAAACACTTTTCACAATGTATTATTCATGCTCAAATTGAGTCAAGAGGACAATTACACTCATGAAGGACCCAAATTTGACAGGTTTTTATTCACTTAGCAGTATGTACAACTTATCAGATGATCTCTTTAGTACAACTGAATTTTGATTCAGATTTATAATTATGTTACCGTTACAGAAACTGTTAATGCAGGACCCCAGACAGAAAAAAAAAAATTCAAATAAAAAAATTTCAAGTTTGGTCTCGAGTCAGAAAAGGGTAGAATGCCTTCTCCAGGTCAGGAACGAGGTCCTGCCCCAGGTGGAGGAGTTAAAGTATCTTGGGGTCTTGTTCACAAATGACAGAAAGATGGAGCAGGTGATTGATAGGCAGATTGGTGATGCATCTGCAGTGATGCGGGCGTTTTACTGGTCTGTCGTGGTGAAGAGAGCGCTGTGCCAGAAAGCCTTCCAACCCTCATCTATGGTCACGAGATTTGGATAGTGAACTGAAGAATGAACTCATGGATAAAAGTGGCTGAAATTAGTTTTCTCTGCAGGGTGTCTCGTGGAGAAAGAGTGAGAAGCTTCTTCAGCTGGGAGGGGCTTGGAGTAGATAGGCTTCTCCATATCGAGAAGAGCCAGTTGAGGTGGCTCAGGCATCTGGTTAGGATGCCTCCTGGACACCTTTCTGGTTGTGGGCACATCTAACCAGGAGGAGACATAAAGGAAGACCCAGGACATGCTGAAGGGACTATTGGGTGTTTTCCAACAGCACTACTCAGCATGACTTACAGGTACAGGTGCAGCTTGGTTTGACAGCCTTTTCCAACAACATGGTAAGGCATTTTCCCCTCATCTTTTCAGTATCTGGTTCATTGTGGTTCCTAGCATGCTGATCAGGTCTGGAAACGCTACGTCTGGGACTGTCAGCCACTAACTGGGACAGCCAGTGGTTCCACCCCCCAGCCAGACTCTGAAGTGAGCTGTGCTGACCCACACTTTACTAATCCATTTTCAACAGAGTAGTGCTGTTGGAAATACAGTTTATGTCTCTTGGCTGGCCTGGAAAATTCAATTATATTCAATTCAAAAATACTTTATTAATCCCAGAGGGAAATTCACTGCTGTAGTAGCTCAGAATAATAATAATAATAAAGTCATCAAAGAGTTATTGTATATTACAATGGCTGTTGGCAGGAAGGATCTCCAGTAGCGGTCGGTGTTGCAGCCAAACTGAAGAAGCCTCTGACTGAAGACACTCTTCCGTCAGGGTTGTCCATCATTTTCTTGATTCTCTAGAGAATCCTTCTTTGCATCATCTCCTCCAGTGGTTCCACAGTCCCCAGAACAGAACCAGCCTTTTTTATTAGGCTGTTGAGCCTTTTCAGGTGCCTGCTTCTGATGCTGCTACCCCAACAGACGATGGCTGAAGAGATTACACTCTCAACAACAGACTTGTAGAAGATGTGCAGCATCTTGCTACAGACATTGAAGGACCTAAGCGTCCTCAAGAAGTGCAGTCTGCTGTGTCCCTTCTAGTGAAACGGCTTTGCTGTTCTTTCTCCAGTCCAGTCTGTTGTCCAGGTGAACTCCAAGGTATTTGTATTCCTCAACCACCTCCACTTCTTCTCCCATGATGGAAACAGTGTTTGACTCCACCCTGTTTCTTCTGAAGTCTAAAATCATCTCCTTTGTTTTGTTCAAGGGCAGATGATTGTTTCCACACCATGCCACAAAGCGCTCCACCAGCTCTCTGTACTCAGCTTCCTGTGCATCTCTGATACACCCGACAACTACAGAGTCATCGGAGTATTTCTGTAGATGACAGGTCTCTGATTTGTACTGGAAGTCTGAGGTGTACAGGGTAAAAAGGAATGGTGAGAGTACAGTCCCATGTGGTGCTCCAATGTTACTGATCGCCTGGTTTGATGTGCAGTTCTTCAGCCTCACAAACTGTGGTCTGTTTGTCAGGTAGTCTTTAATCCAGGCGATAGTTGAGGCCCCCACCTGTGTCTTCTGGAGTTTCTGGCAAAGTACATCAGGCTGGATTGTGTTAAATGCACTGGAGAAATCAAAGAGCATGACCCTCACAGTGCTGCCTGCTTTATCCAGATGACAGTGGGTTGGTTGATGCAGCTGGATGATGGCATCTTCAACTTCAACTCCATGGCGATAAGCAAACTGCAGCGGGTCCTGATATGTCCTAGTTTGCTTATTCAGGTGGACCAACAGGAGTCTCTCCGGGACCTTCATGATGTGGGATTTCAGGGCAACCGGTCTGTAGTCGTCATTGACTGATGGGCAAGTTTTCTTTGGAACTGGAACAAGGCAGGATGTCTTCCACAGGACTGGAACCTTCTCCTGGGCCAGGCTGAGGTTGAAGAGGTGCTGCAGAATCCCACAGAGCTGCTCTGCACAGACCTTCAGTACCTTCAGAAAGCCTTAGGATTGCCCTGGAAAAGCAGGCCCAAGTGGCTGGGCAGAGGGAATTCTGCTTAGGCTGTTGGCCCGTGAACCGACCTGGGGTGAGCAGATGAAAATGGATGGATGGATGGAAGTTACTGCTTTGAGAACAGGAATCACCCTACTTACACAAAGGCCCCACAATAAATGTTCTCAAAATTTATTTAAAAAAAGTGTTTGAAACATGATCTACAGTGTGTGCTTAGGAGAGAAACAATCAGCAAACTTTAAATCCAAGGAATGCTTTGCCAATTGTTTGAATGTTTAGAGCTGATGAACTTTTTTGAAAATAAGGAGTCAGTAAAGCTGTCTAATCAGAACTACGCACGGATACTGAAACGATCGAGTATTGTCCTACTGTGATTCTTGTAATACAGTCGTAAAGCAATGAAACCAAAACCCCTTAATGTAGCACAAGGTAAATTTCTCATCTGAGTTGCAGCAGGATGACATGAACATAAAACGTAATGAGGTAGCATCACCTGTGTGCAAGAAAACTTAAAAACATCTAACAGCGTGGCTCCACTGAGTGGAGGAAAAATGGAAGAAACGGTAAGCTTTTATAGCAATGAAACACATACATTTTAGGTGATAGAGAAGAGAAAGAGAATGGGTGTTGGTCTACGTAACCCTGTGATAAACTGGTGACCTGTCCAGGATCTACCCCGCCTCTCACCTAATGACCAATGGATGTGGGAAGCAGCTCTAGTGACGGGAACATATGGATACAGGAAAATAAAACGGATTTTTAGGGTGTGTCTGGTATTCCAACTCCATGATGAATAGATTACAAAGCATATACAAAGGTAAACAAAGCGTCAGTACAAACAAATACATAGATATTCTGCTGTATCTCAATCTTTTTCAAAGACATGCATCTTTCTAGGGGTCAATAATCCACAGAACCCAGGGTTTCTTAAACAATACATTTAGATTACAAGATTTTTGTTTTCATTGTGCAAGCAGGTCTGCACCCAAAAGCTTGGTATGAATAAACACCTGCAGTTTAGTAACAGCACACAGGGCACTGGTGATATTCCGACACTCACATATACAATAAAAAATGTGAAAAGTTTTGCTTCTGCATTTTATTATCAACAAAACATGAACTTTATGGGTGAATTAATTGTGTAAATTGTCATAATTGCAACACAGATTTGATCCGTTAGCCGAATTGCATGGTGATATCCATGTTTTCGTTCTTTTTTAAACACAGAAACAGTTTTGTTTACCTGTTTGTAGCTACAGTTTCGCCGACGGCTGCCGGCTTCTTCAGGCTGACGCTGATGGTGGCGCGTCACTTCCTTCTCCGTTTATCTGCGGGCAGCAGAGGACGTTGTCGCCCTCTACTGCCCGCTCTCCCCTCTCCGACGATGCAGTCCCATGCGTGGTCCAGCGTGTAAACTCCGTCGTCCCTGTTTATGGTCCCACATCCACGTCTCCTTATCTCGATTGCTTCCTTGATCCATCTTTTGTATTTTTGTTGTTCGGTGGTTATGATCCGTGTGTTGTCCCAGTCCATTATATGGTTTTCTCTTAAGCAATGATCTGTTACGGCTGACTTTTTTATTGTACTTTCTGCTTCTTGTTTTGCTGCTCTTGTGTGTTTACGATTTGCCTCTTTCTCGCACTCCTTTCTGTGTTCTATTGTCCGTGTATTGAGTTGGCGTCCGGTTTCTCCTATGTATGTTTTATTGCATATTTTGCATGGGATTTCGTAGATGACTCCACATTTTTGTCCAGCTGATATTTTGTCTTTTGGGTGTACTAGTCTGTTTCTAACTGTTGTGTATGGCTTTGTTGGTGTGTTTATGTTGTGTTTTTTCATTGTTGCTCTTATTTTTTCCGTTATGCCTCTGATGTATGGTAGGGTTATCACTGGTTTTGGTTCTCGTCTTTCTGGGTTTCTGGTTCTTTTTTTGGGTTGTTCTTTGCTTTCTGTTTTTGTTTGTTGTTTTCCTTTGTTTATTGCCCATGTCGGGTATGCGCAGGTCTTTAAAGCGTGTTGTATGTGTTTGTCCTCTTGTTTACGGTCTCTCTCTTCTGTTATTATGTTTGCTCGGTGATATAATGTTCTGATTACTGACATTTTGTGTATGGTGGGGTGTTCTGATGTCCATAATAAATATTGGTCTGTGTGTGTTGGTTTCCTGTATGTGTTTATGTTTAGGGTCCCGTCGGTCTGCCTGGTGATTTTCATATCCATAAATGCTATGCTGCCTTCTGTTTCTAACTCATAAGTGAATTTTATGTTGCCCGTGTCGTCAATATTGTTTAAGTGTTGTGCTAGTGTTTCTGTTTGGTCTTTTGGTATGATTTCCAGTATGTCATCCACGTAGCGTTTCCATAGTTTTATTTTGCAGTTTGGGGGGGCGGTGGCTATGGCTTTTTGTTCCAGGTCTTCCATGAAAAACTCGCACAGGGTGGCTGATAACGGGTTACCCATGGCGAAGCCTTCCAGTTGTTTGTATATTGTGTTATCGTATGTGAAGTAAGTGGAGTTAGCTACCAGTCCTATCAGTTGTGCTATGTCGTCTGCTGTGAGGTTTGTCCTTTTGTGTAAAGTTTTGTCTTGTCTGATTCTGTTAACTACTATGTCTATGGTTTTTTGGGTTGGTGTTTTTGTGAACAGAGATGTGACGTCATGTGAGATGAGTATGTTGTTGTCTTCTATTGTAATTTCCTTTAGTTCTTTTGCCAATTCTATACTATTTTTGCAGTGTTGGTCTGTATTTCCTAATAACGGGCTGATGATTCTGCTGATATCTTTTGCCATGTTGTATGTTGGTGTACCTATGAGGGGAGAGCGGGCAGTAGAGGGCGACAACGTCCTCTGCTGCCCGCAGATAAACGGAGAAGGAAGTGACGCGCCACCATCAGCGTCAGCCTGAAGAAGCCGGCAGCCGGCGGCGAAACTGTAGCTACAAACAGGTAAACAAAACTGTTTCTGTGTTTAAAAAAAGAACGAAAACATGGATTTAGAAAGACACAGCAAGAACACACCTAAGATGCATGGTGATATTTTCAAATCAAACCAGATCCACAGCTTAGGCACTAAATGTACTCTAATTACATAAAAGTCATTTTAAAAGGGCCAACTTTGACATTAAATTATTAATTTTCTGCAAGACTGCATCTGGATATCTTTTGTGGCTCATTATTGGTTATAAGCACCAACGAGGAGATTTTTATTTATTCTGTGCTAACTGGACCAGAAAACCTAAATGCTACAACTACATATCCAGGTTCATCTGATTGAAACCCACATCATTAAGACGATTACTCTCTGAATCTTTGTCAGTGCATTTTCCACAAGAACAACTGCAGACACCACGAGATGCACGTTAAAAAATCACTGCAAGGCCACAACACTTAACTGTGTGTCGTCAATTCAACCAAGTCAAGACTTGGCACATAATGGAACAAAGAGGAACATTACATTGTGTGAATGGAGGAACTGATCTTGTGGATGTCTACGACTATCAAGGGACACTTAAAGCAGACTTGTCCATCTGACCTGAGGCCAGAGTTTCCAGCATTTACATCTTGTACGTTCATTAATATGCACTGTCCCATTCAAATAAATAAATTCAAATTCAAATGCATGACAGAAGCTGGCTAAGATGAATTTATAGGATAAAGCAGACACTAATAAAAATAACATGAAAGCACACAGTGAATGTTTATTTAGTGTCAAAGGAAGCACAAAGTGTACTTAAATCTGCAGAATAAAAAGTTTTTACAAGCAGGTGAAACGAAGATTTCCAGTAATTATGTATAGATTAGTGTGTTGAGCCAAACGAATAAAAGTTTAGGACCATCTGCAGACAGATGCAATTAAACAAACCAGCTCTAATAATCACTGAGAGTTCATGTTTACCTCTTTATTACTCGCTCGCTGCCTTACAGCAAGAAGATATCCTCTCATTATGGGGTATTCCTACACTGACAACTAAAAATCCCTGATGAGCCACAAATGCAATTCAAGCTCTGTGTTATAGCAGTTACTGTCACTGTAATGATATGTTACTATAATATGTGTAAAGCTATTAACTGTAATTCTCATGAAAAGTCCCAAAATTATTGGTTTCACATAGGGGTGGGAAATATAAACTATATAAGATAGAAACGATATAAGGTAGAACCGATTTAAAATTGGGTAATGATAGAGTTTTTGGCTATATTGCAATACTGTGATATTGCAATAACACATGACGTCACACATGACGTCACTAAGATGTGCACCCTGCTGACACTGGGGCAACAGAATGGCAGTGACTGCAAGCTTGGAGTGGGCGGCGGAGGAGGCCTATATGCCTCAAGTGGCATATATTTGCCACATGAGGATATTTAAGAGCATGTCATTTTGACATATAAAAACTGAGGAAAAATATATTTTAATATATATCGTTACCGTACATGCTTCAGATTATATCACAATACAGATTTGAGGCCATATCGCCCAGCCCTAGTTTCACACCTGAATACTGTGAGATAATCAAAATCGGTGTGTCAAAACAACCATTTCAAGCACTATCCTATGATCTCAGCTGTCGGGATTGGAGATAATCACTAAGATTACAGTGCTATTGTCCAGCTGGGTCTCTGCTGACTCCCTGCAGGTCTTTTAGAGTGTGTGTAGTTTCCAGCCATGGTGAATGCAATGAAGCTCTTGGTACATTTAACAGAAAGTACAGAACAGACAAAAGTGTGCTTTTTAAATGGCTGTTTGGGTTAAAAATACAATTTACCAACGTAGAGATGAAATGGATAGAGAATGGACAGAAGATCAAAAGAGAAAGGCAATTCTTTGTAGGACCTTGCTTTATAAATACTTTATAACATGAAAATGAAATTCCAATTGTGCAGGAAGTTTCTAGAAATTAATTTCTTTGATTTAAAGTGACAGTGTGTAGTTTCCGTGGCGATTAGGGTTGGGCATCTAGCATCGATTGGAACCAGTTTCAACTGTTCATTTTTCCCGGAATCGCTCAAAGTTTTTTATTTCGATTCCTAGTTTTGATTCCTAGAATGCTGACCAAAGAGGAATCCGCGGCCGATTTCCGTGAAAAATAAACGTGATCTGCAAATAGTGATCAATGCTTTTCAGAGCTGATCACACCAGCTGTCTGTGTGCAGCACCGAGTCCCCCCACCCGGCGCACAGCGGCCAAATATAAACAAACGCATCTGCCAAACTTTTACTCCGTAATGTAAACTTTAATTCCTGCAGCGTAGAGGAAACTTGTTAAAATACGTCAACACAGTGGATTTAATAGAAGCTTTAAAACTGTGGACGGTGTGAGGTGAGTTTGTCTCACTGCAGAAATAAAAACGCACATGGAGCGTCAGCAGTCAGATGCAGCCAGCTAAATTCAAGTTTCGCTTTCTGTTCTGACTGAATGCTCCTGCAGCATGGAGGTGTAGTTCTCAGTCATCCTGGACATGATCATCCTGAGAGTTTTAGCTGAAAACAGCTGGACGTTTCTGGATATGTTGGAGACATTTAGCCTCTCATCCCAGAGGCTTCTTCCAGACTTTGGTTGTGGTCAGAAGCAAACACACTGGTTGTGCTGCAAGTCTTTTTCTTTTTTTCTCCAAAACATGTTTTTGTCTAAATGAAGGTGATGTTGTTGTTCATAGAATTAAAATTCATGTTGAAGTTAAGATTATTTCATCAAGTAGGACCTGTGGTTAGCTGGCTCATGTAAAGCATGTCATGTCTTGAAAGAATCGGAATAAGGAATCGATAGGAACCGGAATCAAAACAAGGAATTGGAATTGGAATCGGAATCGTTCAAAATCAAACGATGCCCAACCCAGTGGCGATAGGGGGCAGTACATACCTAAATCACTGCAAGCAAGCATTATTTTTGTGTTCTAATATGACCTTACCAATGGATCCCCATTAGGGTCAAAAATCCCTGGGAGTGCAACCTCCAGCAAAGTAACAAGAACATCAGATTCATCACTGGCAATGATTGTTTATTAATGGTGTTAGCCTCAAGGGCAACATGCTGATTATCACTTGTAAGTCGCTTTGGACAAAAGTGTCTGCTAAATACATAAACATAAATACATAAACAAAATGGGAAAGTTTTGAAAGCATTTGTTATAAATCAGTAAATGCATTTTGTTCTCACAGACCACCGTAGAAGGAAACATGTCATCCAATATGGCGTCGCCCAGAGACTTAGACCTGCTCCATGTTTTTTAGAACAGATTTTTATGTTATATGTTATGAAACAGCCAATATTTTTCAACAACTGGGCTTAAGTCATTTACTACAACTTTTCGATTAATATTTCCAGAGATTAATGGTAAAAACTACATTATCACTTTAAGCCAGTAATGTAGCTGCAAGCTACAAGACTTTTGAATCTATAAGATGACACGGTCCATTTTGGGATCAGAATTTCCCTTTGTTGGGATTTATGGATGAGTTCAAGATAAACTCCTCAAAACTGTGCATTTCTGATTTGTGTCACCAAATTTGTAACTGAAAGAGAACTCTGCAAAACTCTAGAGACCTAGCCTGTAGGTCGGGTTTTAATACTGGGGTAGTCACCAGAAGGTCCAGTGATGCTAAATTTCAGCTTTTTACAAATGTGATGACTCATTTAACTCATGATTTCTTCCCAGTCGGAGAGAGAAAATTAGAATAATTGATGCCCACAATGATGATAAACAAAGCATTTTCAGGTAACTTTTTTCTCACTATGTAATAATATTTTTAATCACATTGAAAAGGAAAATGGTGGTCATGCTGGGTTCTGGTAGACAAAGAATAGTTTCAGATGCTTCAAAGACTTTCAGAAAGGTTAGGCAGACTCTGAAGAAGCCCAGCTTATTTCTCACAGCTTCACTCCAACATGAGTGACCTAAATGTCATGAGAAGAAAACCGTTCCAGTTTCATCCCCAAAATTTTGCATCATAAGATTGAGACTGAGAAAAAAAAGAAAAAGAGAGGAGGGGGGGGGGGGGGAAATCCTGTTCACTGAAGAGGGTGAAGTAAAAATAGCTTTCCTCTGGCTGAGTAATGGTATATTTGGAAAAGAGAAAAAGAAGCACATTTTAAAGAAATGAACACCTCACCAACTGTTAGCTTGGGGGTGGAATGATCCCACTGTGGACTTCTGTTAGCCTAGTGAACTAGACCAAATTCTTGCTTTGCAATGTTTGGTCTAGGAATGCTCCACTGGAACCTCTGCAGCCCCAACAGCATTCTGGCTGGCCAATCACAGCTCTCTAGAGGGGTTTCAAACACATAAAGAGCTGTGACTGGTCCATAATGGTGGGCCAATCATAGTGCTCTATCTGCTTAGTGAACAAATCACAGAGCCTTATCTGCTTTGTGGGCCAATCAGGGCACTCTATATGCCTGGTGGGTGGGATGATGCAACAGAGTGAAACAAAAGTATGTCACATTCATTGCCCAGTAGCATGCGGAGATCATTTGAAAGACAATGGTAGAACCCGCCCCACAACCGAAAGCCGTCAATGGAGTGTTGCCAGACTAAATAATACATTTATTTAGTCTGGCTTGCCAGGCTAGACTTCTGTTGCAGCCATAAATATAGGACATGTCACCGTTAAGAGGTATGAATAATCTAAAAAATGCTAAACCTAAAGTCAGAAGTCTAGCAACTTTATCATTACTGAAAATCTCAATAATTTTAACATTTTTTTTTTAAATTTTGCATTTTTAAAAGGGAACAAGGCTGTTTTGTCTTGCTTTTTGCACCCCCTAGTGTCCATTTTAAGAACTAAAAGCAAAACTTATCTCCTCGCTGTGTGCTTGTCTTTTTAACATCTTAATCTAACAGCTGAAATGTCTCCCCAATAGGGCTGGGTGATATGGCCTAGAATCAATATCACGAATCATGATATATTGAGGATTTCACCTCGATAACGATAAACGAACGATAACTACAGGTACGCGCAGAAACAAAAGTTGTCCACTAGATGGGGCTGTCACATGTAATTACATTGAGTCACATTTTACGTGACTCAAGACGGTACAGCTTGTTAAAAGGACACAAATGTTGTCAACCGACACACATCTTTTCATTTTTATTATCAAATTTATTGCCATGGGAAAAATTATCGATAAGAGTCACAAATTTTGATAACGATAAATTTTCGATATATCGCCCAGCCCTACACCCCAGCCTTCAATCGTGTCTACAAGAGTGATTCATCACTAAACTAAATCAATCTACTGTGTTCATGATGGAAAACATGCAGGAAATGCGCTTGAACCAGACTCCCGCACCTGGTATGTGGGGTTGGGCATAGTTTGATTTTAAGCATTCCGATTCCGATTCCAATTCCTCCTTTCGATTCTGGTTCCTATCGATTCCCGATTCCGATTCTTTCAAGACATGACATGTTTTACATGAACTAGCTAACCACAGGTCCTACTTGATGAACTAATCTTAACTAGGGCCCGACCAATATGCTTTTTTTGGGACCGATACCGATATAAAACTTTTAACAAAGGCCAATAGCCGATATAATGGCCAACAAATCTCCCTCACAAAAAATAAAATAAAATAAAAATGTTCTTAAGCTTAAACCCTTCATTCCCTGCCTTTTTGATGCAAACTTATTTCTCTTATTGCACACCAAAGAACTGTCTCAATAACTCACTAGGGTTTCAAAGTAATGCAAATAAGATTTATTTAGCAGATCTCAAAAACAACAGAGCACACAAACTCAGTCACAGCATAAATCTAACATTCAAGTTTTTTCTTGTAAACGGTGGTTTCCACAAATACATTTTAACTTAAAGGAATATTCCACCACTCAGTAAAGTTGTGTCTTGTTAAGATTCCCCAGAATTAGACAAGTCAGAAAAAAGCATTTTATAATCAGCCCAATATGATCTGGCAGCAGTTGGTTTTCTTAGTTTAGCATAAATCAATGTAAGTGAATTCACATACATTGTAGTGTTTTTTTATGTAGGTGAATGCAAGTCTTCCCTTCCATTGCTTTATGCTAAAACAACTGGTTACAAAATGTTTTTTCTGACTTAGCTAACTCTGGGGAATCTAACAACACACACAAGTTTAGGGACAGAAGATCCCTATAAGAATATTAAAATAATAAAAATGCAGCAATAAATAAAACGTAATACTTGTGCTTTGTAACAAAGTAACACTCTGTGGAAGTTAACTTGATAAACTTATTCACCCTGGACAGGAAATAATTGCACATAAGAAACATAAATAAGAATAAATTAAAAAAAGGTTCCAAAAAATAATTTGTCTTCAACGTTCTAAGGAGTGGAGCCACACAACATGACTTCAAAAAGCTGGCGCCATCAGCTGGATAGGTAGCGCAACATCGGCCATATCGGCCGTCTTTTTGGCCGATAGCCGATACTGTTAATGACCCCAATATCGGTCCGATATATCAGTCGGGCCCTAATTTTAACTTCAACATGAATTTTACTTCTATGAACAATAACATCACCTTCTTTTAGACAAAAACATGTTTTGGAGAAAAAAGAAAAAGACTTGCAGCACAATCAGTGTGTTTGCTACTGACCACAACCAAAGTCTGGAAGAAGCCTCTGGGATGAGAGGCTAAATGTCTCCAACAGATCCAGAAACATCCAGCTGTTTTCAGCTAAAACTCTCAGGATGATCATGTCCAGGATGACTGAGAACTACACCTCCATGCTGCAGCAGCATTCAGTCAGAACAGAAAGTGAAACTTAAATGTAGCTGCTGTCAGTAACAATCTAACAGATTTTAAACATTAAAACTCTCAACAGAAATAGTTCAAAAAGGAAATTAAAATGTTCACAACTTAAGTCTTAAGGCTGTGGTTAGCAATTAATGCACTGTGATTTATTATAGTGTGATTGTTCAGTAAAACAATGTTGATTTAATATTTCCTCATCAAGTTGATGCAGTGATGGCTTGCTCCTGTTGTATTGTTGTGTGTCCCTTTTCTGCAGGTCTAGAAGCAGACCCCTGTTCAACTCTGTTTATTTTTGTGGACCTCGGTTCCAATCGATGCTTGATGCCCAACCCTACCGGTATGCCAGTTCAATTTTTTCCAAGCCCCAACAGGGCGGCCAGCCCTTTAATTAACCCTGTAAAGGCTCATTTTAGCACAAAATGGCTCAGGAGCATTATTTAAAAATATGAAAAATTTGCAAAGTATCCCTTACAGCAACACATTTGACCATGGATCGTTGACATTTACGTGTCAATAAATATGTAATGTGTAGAAGTTTGTTAAAGTAAACTATGAAAAAGGTGGCTTTCTACTTTAGATCTGATATACTGGGTACTCATGGAGCAGCAGCACTGAAAAGGAGAGACACTATTGGTATGAAGTCACAGAAGCCTGCCAGGCATTGTTGGCGTTTCTATCTCTGAAACCATCTTGACACAGCAGGCTCTCTGCGAAGCCAACATGGAAACAGCAACGATGTAGTGAGCTAAAGCAAAAGTGACACAGACTTGGTACACACAGCTGGTACCTGATTGATCTCATAGGGAACAAAGCCAGCAGTTTAGATGGGATCCAACACAAAGGGAGAACAGATTTTATTTATAAATTTTTTTTGGTGAAGTTCACAAAAAAACATGTTCCTGTTCTTTTTGAAATCCGATCGGTCATGCAGACTTTCACATGCAGGTTCAACATTATAATAGTCTTCGACCACCATTTCCTACAATAGGAGCCATAAGAAAAAAGACAG
This sequence comes from Nothobranchius furzeri, assembly GCF_043380555.1. NCBI lineage: Eukaryota > Metazoa > Chordata > Actinopteri > Cyprinodontiformes > Nothobranchiidae > Nothobranchius > Nothobranchius furzeri. Next base: position 63,355,318 of record NC_091744.1, on the reverse strand, counting down.
GGAAGAGCTTGAGTCAGAAAAAGGCCACACAAATCTATGTTAAACTGTGAAACTGCATTCATGGACTCGCTCGTCTTGGGTTTTGACTGCAAAAGGTTGTGCTGACCTTAGTGGCCAGGAGAGAACAAAGCACGTCTTGGCTAGTTGAAGCTCAACCAGGGTTTTTACTGGCTCAAATTGAGGCAGAGGTGGTACCATCATGGCCACGCGCCAACACATGCATACTCTGTGCATTCAACTGCCTCACTTTTTTAACCCTCCCACTGTCCTAATGGTGTGACCACGTGAGGAAAGTTGACCATTGAGCAGGACTGATGGTTAATCCTTTGGGTCCATGTGGCAGGGGTGAGGAGTGAGCACGGTGTCACCCATAAAGACAGTGGGAGGGTTAAAGGCAAAATATATTTTCGTTAAGTGTTCTAATCTAAGCTTCTGTTGATTAATTGAATATTCCATTTGACAACGTTTCAAGTGAAACAAAACTGGTTTGCTGCTAAAAAATATGAAATAAAACAACAAAATTATCAGGCTGAAATAACTGACTCTTATTATAAAAGGCTCAATCCTATGCATTAGATTGGTGTTTAGTTCCCTTTTTCCCATCTGATATTTATAGTTAAAAATATTTTTAAACATTTGACCTACATATCAGAAACATTTTAGGTTTGTATTAATAACATTCATCTTAGTCAAAATAACACATAAATATATCCAGTAAAATAAAATGCATTTCAATAACATGCACTTGTATTGGAATTGGTAATAAGATTTAATTTCTGTTGGTTTCTGTTGGTTTGCAATAATCCATTTTAAATTATGTTAAAAGATTGAAGTGTTTGTGAATTATATACCACAACATCTTGCCGTACTTCCTGCTCCTGTGTGTGAAGCAGACTTGTAGCAGTAATGGGACTTGTATCTGCAGTGGTTCTGATCCATAGCACTGCAGGATGCAGAATAAACAGAATGGTGGAGACTTTTCATCCACTTGCAGTCTTTCTTACTTTTACGATCATCATATATTTTTCTGTGTGTCACTTGATTGTGAGACTGCTACCTGTTAGCTTTAGCATTAGCCAATCTGCGTGATCCCAAACTTTGGATCCCAGACTTTGGACCGGTTCTGCCTTTTAGGCCTTTTCCACCGACCAAACTGGCATGGAATGGGAAGGATCGGGTCACTAAATATTCTGTTTCGATTGTTTAAACCAGTCCAGGAAACTACCCGAACCGGTCCAGTAGCGGGCCAGAGCGGGACCCCTTCTGTTGTGGGTCCAGAGATTTTTGGTCTGGGCGGAGCCAAAGCGTAAAAGGTCCAGAGTCCTCTGATTGGGGGAGAAATTACGTAACTACCCGCGACAATCCCAGGGGATGGAAAAAGAAGTGAGTCGAGTTCCAGTGTTTGTTTGGCTGTACTTCTTGTGTGTGAAAATGCCTGCAAGTAATAGCTTTTGGTCCAATGCGGAGCTTCAAACGTTTCTCACCATCATCGGAGATAGCAACATTCAGGCCGAGCTGGATGGGATGATAAGAAATGAGAAAGTCTTCAAAGAAGTTTCTCAGCGCATGGCAGCTGAAGGATTCCAGCGCACCTCCGAGCAGTGTCGTGCTAAGCTGAAAAAAATAAAAGCCCACTACAGAAAAGTTAAGGACAGCAACGGCCGTAGTGGGAATGGGCGAAGTACATGGAAGTGGTACGATGTGGTGGACGCTATTTATGGACACAGACCGTCAAACCGAGGCAGCGAAGGAGGCCTGGACTCAGCGACCAGTATCCTGGAGTCACTCATAAACCCTGTTGGTAAGCATTTCTTTTGTTGTCTTTTTAGCTCTGCAGGCCATTCATTGCAGCACCAAAAACACTGAATAATAGCAGCAGCTATTTAAGAAATGCTCAGCAAGTAAAGGATTTAGCCCCTCATGTTAACTAGCCTTAGCATCCCCTCGTGTTTATGCTAACCTTCATTTAGCATTCCCCCGTGTTTCTTAACACGCTGTTCGCGATATAAGCCTTTCATGTTTAGCATGTCCTTGTTGAGTACATGAGGCTGGAGCGGAGTTTGCCTTTCTTGTTAGCGTCTCATTGTTTAAAACATGGGAAATTCGGTTAGCCTTTCACGTTAGCATCTCAGTGTTGTTAGCATCTCATTGTTTTATACAGCTGAGCACGCACAGTGAGAAGAAGCGAGCTGATCTAATATTATAAATATCCCAAAAGTCGTGCCAGCAGTGTTTTTCGCCTAGAGTGGACTTTTAACAAGTATATATTTTTTGGATGAATAAGAATATAACATTAAATTGCAATTAATCTGTACGTCACTGGCGAATTACTGCCATCTAGTGGACACGTTCCAAATGACAAAATGGCCTTAAATCATAGCAGTTTTATTAAGTATACTATATGCCTATATGCTCTTTTGCTGTAAAAATATTGTGCTTTTCTTACCGAATTATTTCGTGACCTTTTCTTACTGACTCATTTTTTGATCTGTGTTTTTCAGACACATCTGAAGCGGAAAACACTCCCTCTTCAGAGGAACCATCCACTTCCTCAAGTAGCACTCCAGGACCTTCTGTGCCACCATCACCTCTGTCCGTACCTTCTGTGCCACCATCGCCTCGGCCAGTTCCATCGCCACCACCATCACCTCTGTCCACTACCACTCGAGAGGAACATCTACCATGTCGTCGACGCACAGGTAGTGTCTGACCATTCTAAAAATTGCTTTGTGCATAAACAAAACTGACAAGTTCACTGGACAACTGACATTTTGATATCCATATAAACACAAATGTAATTGTCAATGTTGTTGTTTCCAGGTGACCGAAGACGGCGATTGGAAGCACGGACACAGGTGATATTTGATGAGTTGCAGATCGCAGATGGCAGGCAGATGGACAGAATGGAAGGCATAAGCCGGGAGCAGGTTAACTGGATGCAACAAGACGCAGCAGCATCAAGACAACATGAATTACAGATCGCAGAGCGATATTTTGAACATTTGGGTGCCCTAAATGCTGTTCTTGGACTGGTCGCACAAAGAATGGGCAGCTCCTCTGACTTCCTGCCACCACCCAGGCAGTAAGGTGCTATGTATTTGTCCCGTAATTTTTTTTATCCGTCTGTCCTTTTTATCAATAAATTTTCAAAGAAAAACAAGGTGTGCATGAATTGTCTTAAAAATTTTTGCTCGCAAATTTACGTTTACATAATAAATGTAGATTACATTACAGCCCACCTTAAATATATGTTAAAATGAAAAGGTGCAACAGTTCGTTAACAGTAAAATAGTGTACTTTATTAAGTTCTGAAAATAAAACAAACATTTCAGTTCAAACTACAGGCTTCGAACAGTTAAAAGTGTCAAAACAATAAACAAAGTAAATGGAAAGAAAAAACACAAACTGAGGTCAGCGGGTATTTAAGAAATGCTCAGCAAGTAAAGGATTTAGCCCCTCATGTTAACTAGCCTTAGCATCCCCTCGTGTTTATGCTAACCTTCATTTAGCATTCCCCCGTGTTTCTTAACACGCTGTTCGCGATATAAGCCTTTCATGTTTAGCATGTCCTTGTTGAGTACATGAGGCTGGAGCGGAGTTTGCCTTTCTTGTTAGCGTCTCATTGTTTAAAACATGGGAAATTCGGTTAGCCTTTCACGTTAGCATCTCAGTGTTGTTAGCATCTCATTGTTTTATACAGCTGAGCACGCACAGTGAGAAGAAGCGAGCTGATCTAATATTATAAATATCCCAAAAGTCGTGCCAGCAGTGTTTTTCGCCTAGAGTGGACTTTTAACAAGTATATATTTTTTGGATGAATAAGAATATAACATTAAATTGCAATTAATCTGTACGTCACTGGCGAATTACTGCCATCTAGTGGACACGTTCCAAATGACAAAATGGCCTTAAATCATAGCAGTTTTATTAAGTATACTATATGCCTATATGCTCTTTTGCTGTAAAAATATTGTGCTTTTCTTACCGAATTATTTCGTGACCTTTTCTTACTGACTCATTTTTTGATCTGTGTTTTTCAGACACATCTGAAGCGGAAAACACTCCCTCTTCAGAGGAACCATCCACTTCCTCAAGTAGCACTCCAGGACCTTCTGTGCCACCATCACCTCTGTCCGTACCTTCTGTGCCACCATCGCCTCGGCCAGTTCCATCGCCACCACCATCACCTCTGTCCACTACCACTCGAGAGGAACATCTACCATGTCGTCGACGCACAGGTAGTGTCTGACCATTCTAAAAATTGCTTTGTGCATAAACAAAACTGACAAGTTCACTGGACAACTGACATTTTGATATCCATATAAACACAAATGTAATTGTCAATGTTGTTGTTTCCAGGTGACCGAAGACGGCGATTGGAAGCACGGACACAGGTGATATTTGATGAGTTGCAGATCGCAGATGGCAGGCAGATGGACAGAATGGAAGGCATAAGCCGGGAGCAGGTTAACTGGATGCAACAAGACGCAGCAGCATCAAGACAACATGAATTACAGATCGCAGAGCGATATTTTGAACATTTGGGTGCCCTAAATGCTGTTCTTGGACTGGTCGCACAAAGAATGGGCAGCTCCTCTGACTTCCTGCCACCACCCAGGCAGTAAGGTGCTATGTATTTGTCCCGTAATTTTTTTTATCCGTCTGTCCTTTTTATCAATAAATTTTCAAAGAAAAACAAGGTGTGCATGAATTGTCTTAAAAAATTTTTGCTCGCAAATTTACGTTTACATAATAAATGTAGATTACATTACAGCCCACCTTAAATATATGTTAAAATGAAAAGGTGCAACAGTTCGTTAACAGTAAAATAGTGTACTTTATTAAGTTCTGAAAATAAAACAAACATTTCAGTTCAAACTACAGGCTTCGAACAGTTAAAAGTGTCAAAACAATAAACAAAGTAAATGGAAAGAAAAAACACAAACTGAGGTCAGCGGGTGAAGTGTCGCATCAGAGCTTCACGCACATCACTGCCCTCCTCTGCAACTTCCTGCATATTTGCAACCACTGGTTCATCAGCAGGTGCGTCACATTCTGTATATTCCTCCCCATGGCTCTCACAGATATTGTGAAGCACACAACAGGTCAGCACCATGTGTTTAAGAAGCTCTACATCACTGTCGTTTCTCTTCAGAAGACATCGCCACCTACCCTTTAGCCTCCCAAATGCATTTTCGACCACAACTCTGGCTCTGGACGTTTTCCTGTTGTACGCCTGTTGTTCAGCAGTGAGACGACCGTTGTCAGAAAATGGTTTTAGGAGCCAGTTCTGCAGAGGATAGGCAGAGTCCCCGAGCACATAAAAGCCTACATTTACTCCCTCAATGTTCTTGGTACTAGTTGGGTGCAGTTGTCCATGAGCAACCAAGTCCCAAAATGTGGACAATCGCAGCACACGGGCATCATGCAAGCTACCTGGCTGACCTGCATTAACATTCCAGAACATGCCTCTGCCATCCACAATGCCCTGGAGGATTATGGAATGCCAACCTTTCCTATTGAAGTAGTCTGTGTGGAATCCCTGTGGTGCGATTATTGGGATATGGGAACCATCGATGGCACCCACACACTGAGGAACCCCCCACCTGGTCTCAAAATAGTCAGCCATTTCCTGTAGCTTTTGCAGAGTTGGAAAAGCAATAACCTCGGCAAGCAAACGTTTACAGACAGCCTTACAGAAGTCCTGCACACAGCGGCACACAGAGGTCGTGCTGACACCAAAAAGAAGCCCGATGCTCCTGTATTCACTGTTAGTTGCAAGCTTCCACAGTGCAATTGCAACTCTTTTCCTGAGTGCACGCAGGCTCTGAAGTTGGTGTTCCTCTTCTGCATGGCTGGACGGAGCTTGGAACAAAGATATGAAAAGGTCTCTTCTGACATTCTGAAATGAGCTATCCAATCTGACGGAGTGAAGTTTGGCATGGTCACATCCCAGAAGGCGCTGGCACGGCTGAAGGCCCACACAGTTGGTTGCCGTCGCTGATTCAAAAGAGCCAACTAAAAAAAAAAAACAGTCATAACACAGTAAAAGTAAAAAGAATAGTGCAGTGAAAAAGATTGAAACAGTATGGTTATAGACATAAAGTTCACATCAATAGAATTTGTTTAAGGTTAAAATAACAGCTGTTCTTTATGGCACTACCAGTGACTGGTTATGTTTTGTTCACTTTATAAAATGCACAAATGTGGTATTGCTTGTAATTACCTATATAATTAATTATAATAATTTCAGTACAGCTGCACAACTTATCTATGACATGCCCAGGAAGTAAAGAGTGAAGGATTCAGGCCCTCCTGTTGACTAGCATCACCATGAGTGCAGAAGCTGTTTGAAACTTAGTTAGGTTTTGGCCTTTCATGTTTAGCATGTCTTAAATGACCAATATACAACCAAACCATTTGATTTTGGTGCTTTTTTTTTTTGTTTTTGTTTTTTGATAGTTGCCCTAGACACCCCTTCAGAGATTATAACGACATGTATTACAGCATTAGAAGTTACTTACCACCTGGCGCCTCCGTCTTTGTCTCAACAGTAGAAAGTTATGCCTCGTGTCCGATATTAATTTCAGAAAGCGTCGTCGCCTTTCAGCTGCCCTCCTCCTCGATGCGCACAGCATAGCTCTAAACGCTATCGTGATGTGGGTGTAAAGAATATACCAAACACCAAGAACAGAAAGAACGCGCTGGTGACTGGACTCCATTGTTGTTGTGTTTTGGCGCGATCTCGTCGCGCTGTGTGACGTTAAGGCACACATCGCGCGTGACGCATTACGCTACCCCGCCTAGTTACTGGAGCCTGGAATGTGATAGAAACGCTTGCCAGAAAACTTCTAGACCCATACCGGTACATACCGGTCCATAATACCCAGACCTGACCGTCCCAGACCAGGCGATGGAAAAGAGCTATTAGTGCCTTTGCTGGTTCCTTTATTTTCCTCCACTGTATCTAGATGACCACACTGTGCGCCAGTAAAAAGCATTTTCTTACACATAACTTACATTTGTTCAATAAAGTTCTGGGGAACTGGGGAAGTTCTGCAGTGGTTTTAGCGCTTTTCGGTGCACCGCTGCAGATACAGCGCCCCTGTAGTGGCGCAACGCTTGCAACTGCAGTTAAAATAACATCCATATAGCTGGGGGCAGAGTAAAAACAGGCTGGGGCGGCACAAAATTAGCTGGAGGCGGCCACCACGCAAATTTGAACGCAGGGAAAACCCTGTAAATGTTAGCATTAGTAACTCCACCACACAACAGAACTCCTTCAGGCTTGTGTTTTTTGTGGAGATACAACATCAACCTTGCAAAGCAGACAGTCAGTAAGTCACGTTGCTGTTAGCCAATCAGAGGAAAGATTTTTGAATGAATACTATAGAGACCACAGCAGACTCAATGAACTAATGAGTGTAGGCCCACTTTACCTTGTAAACACTCAGATAAAAACATCACACAAAAGCCTGAAAGCTTAGTTGTCCTGCAAAAACTAAAATGAGACACAAACAGCTTTATTTTAATATTAAAAGTCTGTAGGGTTCTCTGCAGACACATGGTATTAAACCAAGTCAATTATTTTTTGTTCAGTTGCTTTAGTTCCACCTGAATGTGACCAATAAACTAGAAACACACAGCATGCATACTGGAGACTGTCAGAAGTGAAGGCTTTAATGGTGCAGGGGAGCCACAGGTAGCTAGACGTACAAATTGGGGAATGCTTGTTGTCAAGGGTAACTGTTAGCTAATACTAATTAAATCATCTAAGCAGGTTTTAAACTTGCATAACAAATGGTTATTAGAGGATAAAATTCTGCTCACCCAATTATTATCCTCCTCAGACTGCATATTACCGGAGACTTCAGCATTTGCATACATCACCGCAGTAAGAAGAGCCATGTTTTTGCTCAATTTAATGTCACTGCATTTAGCCTAAAGCCTTTTAAAGTGAAGCAAAGCTCATTTTATGTGAGCAAATAACTTAGAAGCATTACTATGATGTGGTTGTGCTCCATCTACAACTGCATCACAGGAAGTGCCGTGACAAAAATGAGTGCATGTACAGCAGACTGCAGGGTGATTGCTTCTTTCTGGCAAGGGAAAAAATAATCATAATAAGTATGTGCAATTATTTAATAAATCCATGTTGTTGATTTCAGAAAACTGGTCATGACCAGATAGAAAAACAAATACTTCTTATTTAAATTAGGGATGCACCGATGGATCGGCATTTGATCGTAATCGGCCGATAGCGCCCCTATCGGTTTTGATCGGAATTTTCAAAATAGATCAGAGCAAACCGATCAGGTAGGGTTGTCACGGTAACCAGTGTAGCGCTAAACCCCGGTAAAAAGAAAAAAAGAAAAAAAGTTGACAATAATAACCGTCTTGTTTTTAAAAAAACTATATTATCTTGGTGGGTTTACCGTGGCTGCGGTGTAGGCGCGGTGACCCTTACCAGCCACCGTATCATCGGCTGAAGTTGCCGGCGGCACATGCACGCTTTGTTTACAACAAAACTTTCTTGAAGCTAAAGCTGAAATAATGGTCAAAGGAGGAGACGGCAGCGCTCAGGAGGACATTTATTATCCCTCAAAGAAGACAAAGTCGGAAGTACAGGCATCTTTTAGACATTTGAAGAATGCCGAGGGAGTTTATAGAAGACGGACGGCTATCCTGTTTGCAGCACGAGCAGAAAAAGTGTCTGTGAAAGGCAGCAACGCTTCAAATCTCATGACACATCTGCGTGACCATCACCCACAACTCTACAGTCAACGCAAGGCAAGTTAACGTTAGCGTTTTAGCTAAAATGCGTGATCCGAGGATTTGGGTTGAGGGAGAATGCAACGAGTCGCTATATAAAGCAGCCGCAGCGCCGCTACCTGCATATAAACCGTGTCGCGGACACCCCATGTTGAAATGACGCTATGCATTACGGGGCTCCCAGGGGCAGATAAGAGTTGGTCTCTCTCCGAGAATAATTATGAATTTAACAACGATTACTGCCTGATGACATTTTCCCACATCTGCAAAGCTCACTGGAAGGACACAAACCGAGGACAATATTTTCCTGATATACGGATTACTCAAGTAAGGGTAAAAAAGTATCTGATTAGAAGGCTACTTGAGTACTGAGTATCATCTGATCTAATATTTTTAAAATGATGACATCAAACAGACATAAAATAAGAAGTTATGGGCAAATATTGGTATTTTAAAGACTGAAGGGGAAAATGTAAACAAATAAACAACTTAATTACAAAATAACACATTTTAGGCAAAATTTAGACACAAACTGAGGACAATATTTTCCTGATATACAGGGTTTATTTAATTGTGTGAAAATGTAGCATGTTTAAAAAAAAACCGCGATAATACCGAAAACCGTGGTAATTTTGGTCACAATAACCGTGAGGTTAAATTTTCACACCGTGACAACCCTAACCCCCAAATTCCACTACCTCCGCTCCGCTGCGCTCCGCTCCGACACGAACGCCGGAGCAAAATCGGTCCCGTTGTAGTCAATCAGAGCAATTCCACTACTGCGGCAGTGCGGCGCCGTGCGCCGCCCTCTGTTCCGGCGTCCGGCAAAAATAGAATCGATCCTATTTTCGCCAGACGCCGGAGCACCTCCGCAGTAAATGGACAGAAATCACAACGGCCCAACAGGAAAAGGAGCGAGCACAATTTCCGTTTTTCACAATAAATCGATAAACAAAAGGCGTTTTTTGTTTCATATGCACAGGTTTAACAACTTTTAACAACTATCAATGGCGGCTGAAGTTTAAATGCACAAAAATAAGCCATGCATACAGTTTCTACTATCAAAGTAGTCACACTTTGTTGATCCAAACACTGCTGATCTGTCAACACAAATGATGGGCAGATTAAACAGTTCATGCCGATGCTTCTCCCACACAACGGGTGTTTGGATCTAACTTACGCGTTTATTGCTCGGACTGTATCGCAAGATCTCGAAAATCCCGCGCATGCTTGTTTGCCCCCCTCAGGTCTCCGCACCGGAGCGGAGCCGTTGTAGAGCGGGTACGAGTAACAATTGAGTTCGGAAGCGAGTGGCTGGGGAAGGCAGGGGCGGACCGGAGCGGAGCGGAGGTAGTGGAATTTGGGGGTCATACAGACCATTTTAGATTAGGTTACATTTCCTTTATTCCCAGATTATGTAGTTTGTAGCACTCATTATAATGTTGTAGAAAATTTCTGGCAATGAACGTGATCGGTATCGGTGATCGGTATCGGTGATCAGCATTCTATGATATCGGTATCGGTGATCGGTAGCAAAAAACCTGATCGGTGCATCCCTAATTTAAATAAGCTTTATTTTTGAACACTTTTTTTAAATAAGTGTTCGGAAAAGGCAACATGCACGGTGAATGCATGGATTAATGTTAATTCGTTTTCTGAGTTTCTGACAGTAAAATTTTACTCCTCCAACACCATGTGACACAAAGAATCAGACATATTTTTAGGCCAATCAAGAAAAACACACACCACTCTTGTTATCTCAGTATTCAGGATGCCACTTTCCAACTTTCCTTTTTACATTTTTCTTCCGCTTAAATCAATATAACTAGTACTGAAACACACACACACACACACACACACACACACACACACACACACACACACACACACACACACACACACACACACACACACGTCTGTCTTTCGATCATAGTGAGGACCATCCACTGACTTCCATTCATTTTAGTGACTCCATTATGCCTGACCCATACCCTAACCATAACCAATGCTGATCTATTCCTAACCCTAACCTTAACTAAAACTTAATTCACACCATAGCTCTAAAACCAACTGGTAAGCTTCTGAAAAAAGAGGACCAAAAAAAAGTCCTCACTTTGATGGTCAAAATTGTCCTCAGTAGTATGTACAGGAACACACACACATTGTTATTCTATCATTTACTCAGTATTTCAGACGTAAAGATGCTTCGTTGAGATGCTTTAGATGAATTTGTGACCTCTGACAGAGATATAATAAACTACTGCTATACATGCTGGCAAATGGGAAGTTAATTATGATAAACCAGTTTCATGTCATAATATTTAGTTCAACTTCAGAAAAACTTTAATAATCCCAGAGGAAAAGTAGGTGGTGTTGTAACCCATTCTTCAAAAGTAATAGTAAAAATACAGCTACAACATAGATCTCATGTTAGTTCATAATCTGTAAAGTTTTTACATAGGTTATATGGGCAAATATTAAAAAATAATTAAATGAAATTTGAAATGTATTCTTGCTTGAAATGCACATACCTGCCTAAGATGCACAGTTTAGTTAATGATATTTACCCGGTGTGTTTCTGACTCCTCTCTCAAGTCCTGCTCTTATAAGACAGCCACATATTTAAATAAAAGGTGTGATCATCAGATCAGTCAGTTTCTGGGTGAGACATGTCAAACCGGTCATTCAGTTTGTACTTTCAATTGGTTCTCTTGTTAATTAAGAGACGAGTGAAGATTGGACTTGTGCTGAGGTATTTAAGGTGTGTGTGGAAGGAAATAGCTACCTTCACTGTGGTTTGGCCATCACACATTTACAGGCACTCTGCAAAAAACTTCACATCAATAAAAATATTCAAATATTATATGTTTATGTTTTATGTTTATTTATTTGACTGATGCTTTTATCCAAAGTGACTTACAATTTATAATCTATAGGGCATGTTGTGATTATAGGTGCTCTTAGTTCCAATGCACTAACGTTAATCCACAACTCTTTTTCATCTATCTAAATTGAACCATTTTTAAGTTGATGAGACAATAATGACAATAGTGTGTTGAACACACCCTATATTCCTCATAATACATTTATTTCTACACTTTAACTTGATGTCTGCTTTCTTAGTTTGCCCAATGTGCTGAAGCACTACCTGGTTGCTAGGCAGCCAGGCTCCATAAAGGAGAGCGCTCACTTAAGGGCCAACTCACGTCAGCCTTCAGCTGGAATTAATTGCTTCGTAAATGTCAAAACAAAATCCTTAAAATATCCAGCGACTTGTTGTTTGTCCTGATTATTCTGTTGTTTAGTAACCTGTAGTTAGTTTCATGAAATGTCAACATTTCTGCTGTGAGGTCTTTTCTCCTTCCTCCCCTTAATGGGTGTGAAAGAAGTTGTCACACACGCAGATTTGCAACAAGATGAGCTCACTTGTAGTGTCTATAAAATTCAAATGAGCCAATGAGGGTTTTTACAGCAACTGCTAATAACATCCAAAGTGCAACTGAGGATCCAGGTCAGCGTTTCATCATTAGTCCAGAAACCCACACACTTAAAGGCAACTTCATTAAGCAGATTACATGGTACATGACTAACCTGCACACAAGTAATAGATCGGGCGTTTGTCATCTAATGTCCCAACAGTCATATTTGCACAGACACTTAAACAACAGTATTTACAATGAGAACAACCCCAAAGTTACCTCTTCAAAATCATTTTTAGGGAAAGATGACCCTCTCTGCTGCAGTTCTAACGTCAAAGATGCTTTTTCTTTAATTATAACATCTGTACATTTCGATACTTAAAGCTGGGGTACATCATTTAAAATTTGAAAGTAACTTCAAAGCGCTTAAATTTGACTGACCCTGTTCTGATATAAAGTAGGTAGTATGAGGAAGATGTGAACACCCTGCAATTTAGGAAGTTCCCCCACTCAGAAATCATGGAGGGGTCTGAAATTCACCTTGTACATTCCCACTGTGAGATAGCATTTAAAAATTAAATCTGGAAATCACATTGTATGATTTTTAAAGAATGTATTTGTATTGCACTGCTGCATATACGTATTTGAACGCCTGGCAATCAGCCAGAATACTGGCTCTCTCAAAGACCTGTTAATAAGTCCACCTCTACTCCATGTGTTAATCTGAACTAGTGGTCTCGCGGTCGTGGAAAAGATGTTAGTCATTTTGAGAAGAGCCAAACCACTGGCAAGCATCAAGTAGAGAAAACATCTAAGGAGATGGCAGAAAAATCTAAAAGTGGGTTAAGTACTGTCCAACGCAATTATTAAAAACTGGTCTGATGAGTCCAAATCTTAGCTGAGACAGCTGACGTGGAGCCACTATGGACAATCACATCTCTTGACATGGAGGCTGAAATAAGAACAAAACACAAATGCAACCTACTGACATGGCTTATGTGTGTTTAGTGTAATGCAGAACAATTTTATTCTCTGATTTGAAGCACATCTTACTGATAAGTGAGTTTCAAAAGAAACAAGAATAGATTTTTATTGGCATGCGATTTAATGGCTGACCAGCGTAACAAATGACCATGTTCTGCATTTCACAAGCAGAAAGGAAAATGTTGAGCAAAACATAAAAGATGTTATCATGTGAGAGCCACTTCCCCTGACTTTAAAAGAAGATACTTTCCATGATATTTTATTTTGGTTTGAGCAGCTTTAGAGACAAAAGAATCAGGAATAAAAGATTAAAAACCCTGAAAAAAAAGCTAAAAACTAAAATACAAATTATAACTAAAAGAAACTTTAACATTTGGTTAACACCTTGGAAAGATAGGTGTTTTTGACTGTCACAGCTTGAATGTGCATTTGTTTTGTGATAATTCTCTGTAAACATGTGTCTACATGTCAGAGTGCAGATGCCTCTTTGCGGCAGTCTGAAAACTTTGTCAGTTTGTGGCGTAGACTACTGTTGGTTGTGTTTGTGTAACTCGGCTTCAATATAGAGAAAAAGACAAACCATAACAGACTTACTTTGTAGTCACTGAGGGGGCATTTTTTTTGCTCGTCTCACATACTTTTTATTTTTGAAATACAATCAGCTGTTGCTAGCCCCTCTCAGTTGGTGTTAATCTTTAACCAATCAACATCGATTAGCATGAAAAGCTGGCTAATTACCCAATAAATAATGAATCATTAATGCTCACTTGTGCTCCAACTTTGGCAGGAGCAAGAAAATCATCACAACAGAATCAGCATTTAGAGCTAAAGATCCAAGAGTTCATGTGACTCTTTAAACCTGTAGGATTTTTGAGTCACAGTAAACCTCTAATTAAAAACTTTAAAGGAACGACTAATCCTACAACTTAAAGACTAAAGCCCAGTCAAAAGACTATGAAAATAGTTCTTCAGTGTTGGTGTAGTTTTAATCTGAAAAGTAGGTCATTTAAAATGTCTATTTCATCTATTTTTAACATGTTCTGCAAAAGATTAACCACCTGTTATGTAAGCTTTGCCTTATTTAGCGGACCCCAAAATAAACCAGTAGTATTGTTCATTGTTACATTGATTTTGCTGCTTTTCATTGAGAAAAATGAACAAATAGAGAAAACTGCTGACCAGTGAGACAGTTGAGCAGGTATCTGGAAACATTCTGCACATAAAGAGGGAATTATTAGTATTTTTTAACGCGGTAAAAGATGAGTATACTTGTTAGTGTTGCCATGAAATGGTCACAACTATGTTGACTACCAAAATCATTGACGGCAAATGTAATAATCAAAGCCGTTGTTAATTTTTTGAAGCTTTTTTTCCCTCTCAAAACCTACCTTCGACTATCTTCCAAGGCGCCGTCTGGATTTTTTGCCCTTGACACATTAGTGGCTCTCAGGGTCAGTCATAGTTTCACTGGAAACCTCCAAATAATCATGGCCAATAGGCAACATAGCTCAAACACTTGGGATCATTAATAAAAAAATACAAGAGAACCATCTGAAAATTGCACGTTTGTCTTTTTTAACACCTTAATCTATCCATCCATCCAATTTCAGCCGCGTATCCGGAGTCGGGTCGCGGGGGCAGCAGCCTAAACCAAGATGGCCAGACTTCCTTCTCTCCAGCGACTTGAGCCAACTCTTCCAGGGGAATCCCAAGACGTTCCCTGGCCAGCCAAGAGACATAGTCCCTCCAGCGTGTCCTGGGTCTTCCCTTGGGTCTCATCCCAGTTGCACATGTCCAGGAAACCTCATCAGGGAGGCGTCCAGGAGGCATCCTGACCAGATGCCTGAGCCATCTCAACTGGCTCCTCTCAACATGGAGGAGCAGCGGGTGTAGTCCGAGCCCTTCCCGGATGACCAAGCTTCTCACCCTAAGGGAGAGCCCAGCCACCCTGCATAGAAAACTCCTTTCAACCGCTTGTATCCACGATCTCGTTCTTTCAGTCACCACCCAAAGCTCATGACCATAGGTGAGGGTAGGAACGTAGATCGACCGGTAAATCGAGAGCTTTGCCTTCCTGCTCAGCTCTCTCTTCACCATGACAGACCGGTACAGCACCCACATTACTGCAGTTACAGCACCAATTCACCTGTCTATCTCGCACTCCATTTTCCCCTCACTCGTGAACCTTAATATAACAGCTGAAATGTCTTCCCAGCCTTCATTAATGTCTACAGGAGTGATTCATCACTAAGTTAAACAAATCAGCTGTGTTCATGATCTAAAACATGCAGGAAATGTGCTGGAGCCAGACTACAGCAGCAGGTATGCCAGCTCAATTTATTCCAAGTACAACAGACCAGACCAGCAACTGTGAAGTTGAAAAAGCGGTATTCTGGCCACAGGGGGCGATAGGAGCTGGGTGGCCTTTCATTAACCCTGTGAAGGGTCATTTTAGCACATATGGCTCAAGAAAATTATTTAAAAATATGAAAAAGTTGCAAAGAATCTCTTTAAGACGAAGTATGTTGTGTCACCCCCTGTAGCTTATTTGTTTGTTAGCGATTAAAATCAACATAAACAGGGAGCTACTCGTAATGATATTTGTAACATGCACAGTTATGATGGCAATTTCATCACCCGTAACGCATATTTTTGTTTGCTATAACATTACAAGCACTGATAATTTATTACATTTGCTCTTCTGTGAACAATGTTGTTACCAAGCCAACAAAAAGCATTTATTTTTTTTGTTTGTCACTTTTTTTAGTGTCTTGTTTCTTATTTTCTGCAAGTTGCAAAGCTCATTAAAAATTGTTGAGTGGGCTATTGATAATAATTATTTATTTTTCGGCAGCACATAACACCTAGAGATACCACTTCAAGGTACAAGCACTTCAAGGTACAAGCTAATGATGGTGATAAGAGTAGCTGCATGCTGGTACTATTACTGCAATTATAAATGACCCACACGTGTATAGCGCCTTCAAAGTCAGAGGACTCCAAAGCGCTTTACACTGTTGTGCATCATTCATCCATGCACACACACATTCACACACAGGTGGCGATTAGCTGCAATGTAGCCACAGTTGCCGTGGAGCACAATAGAGGTGAGGCTGCCGAGCACAGGCACCACTGGTCACTTTGACCACCACCAGCAGACAAAGTGGGTTAAGTGTCTTGCCCAAGGACACAACAGCAGAATCCTCTTCCGGGAGCGATTCCACAACCTTCCGATTGCTGGACAATCCACTCTGCCTCCTGAGCTACTGATGTCCTATTTACAATTTATACGCAATGCAGTTAAATGACTAATTGCCAAAAATGACTGGTGATTGGTCAACTATCAAAATAATAATGTGTGGTAGCTCTAATACTAATAGTATAGTAGTACCTAAAGGTGCCGTACGAGTTTTTTTTCTGAAGCATTTTTTTTGCCATATTGCTTGACATGCTCTTCATGTACCGATAGCTAACAAATGCAGTGTTATTTTTGTTGATGAAATATTTTAGTTTATTTTTTGTGTGATAAATACATTTTTGTAGACTTAAACAAAACTAAACTAAAAAATATACATCTAGAAAGACTTAATTATGACAAATATTGATCAACATTTTTGTCGAATAAAAGACAACGGAAATTCGTGTGTGAGGGTCTACAAGTCTGAAAATGTGTCCCAATTAAACATTGTACCACCTTTACTCCAGGTCCAAAGCATGCTAGTACATTTTTACCTCAAGTTTTTCTTTATAAATAAAGTTTGCGTGGAAAGTCACTTCCACAGTTTTCAGACGCTTTATAAATGAGTCCCTTGGACATCATCAACCCTAGGATCATTTGTGGAATCAGACTCCTCCAAAACAGGATGGGGTCCTGATATTTGCCATCTCTACATCTTTTACAGTAGCTCCTTCCAATCTGTTCAGATTCTGGTTCATCTTGCATGCGCCACACATCCACACAGCGGAGAGTGAAAAAATAATAAAGACTCCTTGTGATAGAAAATCAATACTTTGAAGAATTCATGTTATAATCTGCTCAAGGCCTTAACCTTTCCCTTGACTGTCTGCAGGAAAATACTATGGAGACTTGACATGAGTCACGTGCGTGCCATCATGATGCAGTGTAATATCAGATAGTTAGAAAACACAAAGAGTGCAACACTTTTGAATACTGTCTGTTTTGGGGCATGGAAGGCACTCACACAGGAAATGGAACATGCCCTACGGCTTCACTGCCGCCGTGGACAGAGCCCACTTTCTAAGAGACAGGCATGAATACACACTTTGTTAGTCAAAGGGCACTTCCCCACTCCCCTCGCCTCAAACAACTCCAGCTACTCAAATTACCTCTGGAACTCTGCAGCTCCAAGTTTGTGCGTTTACATGTGTAAGCCCTTTGACGAAGGAATGTCGCTGTCCCCCGGATGCATTCAAGCCTTAATAAAGTGTCAGAAAAGAGCAGCCACTTACTTTAATGATGGTGAGGCGTTGCTGAGAAGCCTGCAAACACTAGACCAAAGCTAATTGAATCACTTCTTATTGTCTCTACAAGCAAACTTTAAAAAAATAAAAAATTTAAATGACTGAAAGTAAAAAAATTCTAAAATCAAAAGAACGTTTGTTCATAACCCACAGATGTTTGCTTTAACACTTTCAGAACATTCCGGATGGAACATCCAGTAACTGTCCTTAAAGGAGAAGAAGTCATGGATGCATTGTTTACTCTTGTTTTGAGAACAAAGAATCTTTCTAGATAACAGTAGAAATGTTGTTTTACCTGAGCCAAAGATATTGCTTCATTTTAACTTATGCTGACTTCCAGCTCTATCATGAACTCCATTAGGGAATTGTAGGAATGTCAAACACTGGTACAAATATTTGTTTGTTTTGTTATATATTCAACTATAGCAGGGCTGGGCAACCCTGGTCCATCAAGGGCCGCTTTCCAGCATTTTTTAGTTTCAACCCTGCTTCAACACACCTGATTTAAATCAGCAGATTAACAGGCTACTGCAGAGCGCGATGAGCTGCTGAACAGGTGAATAAACCAATGAATCAGAAGTGTTGGAGCAAAAACGTGCAGGATACCGGCCCTCGAGGAGCGGGGTTCCCCACGCCTGAACTATAGGACAACCTAAAATAAAAAGGGAACCAACAGCTCATAAACCAAAACATCTTCCACCCTAAACATCCCAAGACAGACAAGATAAAGACGGAACACACTGTTACACAAGAAAATCTCATCCTCGATCTTTCCTGAGCAATTCCTGAAAGGCTAAAGCAACTAAACTATTTAAGGGTACTTGGAACTCATGATCAATAACTTACCATTTTTATTTGTATTATGCAAACATGGTTTCACAAGATTATGACATCAGAACACAATTTTCACAGCTCTTCATCTCTGATCACAGACTATTTTCCAACTACTTTTCAGGCATTCCACAGCCACGTCTTGATCAATGTGATCACCCAGACAGCCTGCTAATCAGGTTTTTACCAAACACCATAAATGCCATGCAGACATCCCAGTTTACACAGAAACAAATGAGGCAATCAACCCTAGCCTGAGGCAAATCAATGTCTAGGATGGCTGATGCTCTGTGTGGAAGAGGTATATGTACCTAATCAGGAAGAAGGATGCATTTCCATCTCCTGGTTCTGTTTACCTTAGTCTGTTCTTCCAGCAAGAAGAGACTGGATGTGATTGTGTTACTTTAAAGCTTTCCATTTCCCACAAAAGTATAACATCTAAGTTATAATGAAGAAAACGTGTTAAATTGTATTAAAAATAATAAGATAAAATCACATTGCTATCTGGTTTTTTGAGTGAAAACAATCTGCAGTCCATGCTTTACATAATCAAGCTAAAAACTACTATCACTAAAAATGGGCTGCATGGTGGCGCAGTGGTTAGCACTGTTGCCTCGCAGCCCGAAGGTTGTAGGTTCGAAACTCGGCTGTGGCCTTTCTGCATGGAGTTGCGCGTTCTCCCCATGCATGCGTGGGTTTCCCTCCGGGTACTCCGGTTTCCCCCACAGATCACAACATGCCCTATAGGTTATAAATTGTAAGTCGCTTTGGATAAAAGCGTCTGCCAAATAAATAAACATAAACATAAAAATGATGTAAAAAAGGTAAATAAAATTTTTAAACCAAAGTTGATGAAGGATATGACATCTGTCACTGGACTGTCCCTACTCTCTAAACACATGTCGTTACAGATGCTACCAAAAGATCACATGATGATCTTCTAGGGTACAGTTACTATTAACAACATGAATCGCACTGATTTGTGATCACATCTTAGTTTTGCTTTGTGCCTCTGTGGAAACCTGACGGCTCCAGATTGTCTTACTAGAACATACTGTTGCGAAATGGCATTCAGCTTCTTTACCCAGGAAAACAAAACGGGAGCTAAAAGACAATTAAATTAATTACATAAAGTTTTCATTAAAAATCCATCCATCTATTTTTGTCCGCTTATCCGGGGTTAGGTCATGGGGGCAGTACCCTAAGCAGGGAGGCCCAGGCTTCCCTCTGCCCAGCCAACTGGGCTATCTCCTTCGGGGAAATCAACTGGCTCCTCTCGATGAGGAGCAGCGGGTCTACTCCGAGCCCCTCATGGATGACCAAGCTTCTCACCCTATCCCTCAAGCTGGGCAGACACAGTGTGACTTTTTCACTCGTAGCACTCAGCTTCAGCTCACACTGTACGACTTCCTCGCAGGGCAGATCTCACGAGTCATGCGCTCACACTGCACGACCCAGTTCTCAGATGCGACCCGACTGCTCACACTGTACGTCTGGTAGCAACACGTCGGCCCTAAAAAATATACTAAAAATAGCAGTTTTTACACAACACGTCAGACTTTTTTGTCTTGTTTTGCCTGTTGTCCTTCGGGAGTGCTGCAGGAAGACACACAGGGATTTATGGGGGTTGGATGAGGAAAACAAAAACAAAATAAAGAAAGTAAATCTGTGTTTTGTGATCAGTTTAATTTGACATGAACACAACAAACACGCTTTCTTGACAATCTTTGTGAGTAAAAAAACGTGTCGAACTAAAAATGAACAACGTGTGTTATTAGGGAAATAGCGGGCGAGCGGTGTTGATGCATGATTGCGCATGCGCCGTGAGCGGTTCTGGTACTTTTTGGGTCGCAGCTGCTCGCAGCGCCGCTTCAACAGTGCGATACCCTCACGAGGGACGAGCAAAATTTCAAACAAACCAGAAGTTTGTGCGAGCTCACGATTGCCGATCGGTAGCTGGCAGGGCCGGCTTTGCCGACAGGCAACACAGGCGGCCGCCTGGGGCGCCATCTGATGGATAGGGCGCAAAATAAAAAAAAATTAATAAAATAAAATAAAAAAAAGTTTATTAAATTTATGTTTGTTATATGAAATGCACTCTCTACATACTCAAAATTCCCCTCTGAAATGACATGAAATCAAAACATCAATATTTAAATTCTAATAATCTGGCTGCACGACGAGATCCCGCTTGGGCCACCGCTCCGATGCATTTGACCGTCAGGGGTGCCGTAGATCACGTGCGTGGGTAGCACTGTAGAAGGACATCCTGTTGTCGTTGCGTTTAAACTTTTGATATTTTACGATGAAAAGAACACCTGAGCCATCGGAATCAGCATTCCCAAAGCGAAGGAAGGAGGAAGAAAAAAAACGGGCCCAAAGCAGAGATATGTAGACTTTATAAATTTGGCAAAGGAACTTTTTGCGTTAGCATTGTATCTAACTGCCTCTCCTGCTACGCACGGTCCACGGACGGACCCTCGCTAGCTGTTTACATACACAATACAGTATCTCATAACTTTAACCAATTAATTTTACTTTTGAATCGTCGTGTCCAGATGCAGTGAGACATCTGCAGCCACACAGGCACCTGTGGACACCACGGGGGCGGGACTGTCTTCTACACCTGTTGAGTCTCACTGTGATGATGAAGAATGTAAGATTTATTTTTACCGTTTTTTGGAGTGTGATTGCAGCCTTTTTATGAACTTCGATTCAAGTTTTAAGTATGCATACAATATGAATTTAATATTTTCATATCAGAAGAACATTAGGTGTGGGTGTAGCAAAATTTCAACTTTGTCCTTCACATCGGGCGGGCGGCACCGCCGCGGCCGTGGCGGTGACTTCCCCACTGCTGCCGGGCCCGGCGGGGAGTGAGAACTGCCTAAGCACAGCATGACTTCTTATGCCGTCTCTTTCTTGTTTACGCTGCAGCGTTTTCTATCCAGGCATCAAGCAGCAGCACATTTACTGAGCTACAATCTCAGCATCTATAGGTGAGTAAGTTACTTGTTAGGCTATTTGTAATCAGCAGTAGAAACGGACTGTTTCAAATTAAACGGCTTATCACATATATCGATATGCAAAATTAATTTATTTAAATCCACACCAGACACTTGTTTTTGGCACAATCAGTGCAGCATTGATTTAGCATTGAGAATATTAAATCATCTGAACATACACATCTGAAATTGTCTCCTTAAGATGTTATTGTCAATTAGGCTGTAAATTTGTAAAAAAGGATGGATATTAGTTTTTGTGACATTAGTGAGTCATCTTCGGTACCGAAACGCGTTGGCGTTTCCTTGTTTAATAAATGAAAACCTCAGAGTACCTCAGATCACCGGATCTTCTTCCTCATATTCTACAATTTATTTGATGCTGAAGAGCACCTGAGAGTGAGACATAAGGTTTTTCAAATATTCCCCATGGATGCGCTCACTTCCACCTGTTTTTGATAATTGCATTCATGTTTTCATAGAACAGATTAAAAAAAGATCAATAAAATAAAAATTCCAGTAACATTAAAAATAATGAAAAGCATCACTGCACATGACTGAGGAATATTGAATGTGAAAGTGGCACTGTTCTTAATTCATGCATCAAAGGGCTAAGTTGCTTTGTGTGTGTGTGTGTGTGTGTGCGTGCGTGCGTGCGTGCGTGCGTGCGTGCGTTTATTTTCTCACAGAAGAAGAACCCAACACCAGCAGACTCAGTGCTCTAATCCAACAGCCAGAAGAGACACCATCATCAGCTTCAGCAGATGTCTGTGAACATGTATGAGCCGCTGGCCCCATGGATCCTGCTGACTGGCCACAGCAGTTGAACGAAATGGTAGAAACTTATTGGCTCTACTGAGCACACACACACACACATTTCTTATTCTACCACAAGGTGTGCACCAGCACTAAAGAGCAGACATGAAAAAGATGATGAGTATTACACCCCTCTACGCAGATCCGGGGTATGCCCATAAAGGTGTTTGTTCTCCACAGTCCCCATGAACTGTCTGGCAACCTAGGCTCCAGCTCTAATGGAGGGAAACTCCCGGAGCTCTGCATCGCTCCAGTTTTCCATCTCTAATTCCAAATAAAAGAGCGAAACGTACTGCTCGTGATTGCTTTTATTTTCAATACAGTTGCCAGCCGGGACTCGGCAGTAATTCCACGTGTGACCATGACATCACTCTTTGTTGCAGCAAGGCGTAATCTTCATTCACAAGTCCGGTCTTGCCGCACTTTGCAGTGCGGCGGCACAAATGCCGCAAAATTCCCGCATCACCATGCCGCCACGGCGCTTTCACAAGACACACCAATATCACGCTGATTTGCTGGCACGGTGTGTCTTCTAAAAGCATTCACCAGCACGGTCCACAACTAGCAACATTAGAAACTCATTACATCATTTATTAATGGTTAAACCAGATATGCTGTGTTGAATTAGCAAGTTTCTTAATTTTTCCTGAGATGGCACCTCAAATGTACAATCCATTTCATCTTAAGGACATTAATTTCTGATGTGTGTGCCAACTAGTGTACAGTTTTACATGCCTGCTCTAATCACGTCTAAACGGCAGACATAGCACCCGTTTTCCCTACCTCGCTTTTTACATCACCTGCCATCTGTTGATGCCAGAACTTTGAAATAAAAATCACCCGATGTTGAGAAATGACAGCACTGCAGACAGTTTGGTCAAAACTTGAATAATCACGTAAAATCTTAGATGATATCACAAGATCTGGTGCAATCTGTTAACACAGTGAATAAGTCAGCTTCCACCAGTTCTAGCTAGTAAAACTGAGTTACGACTTTTTGTTTTTCTGCTCAAAGACAGAAGTTGTTATAACATTTTGATTTGGGTTGAGTCCAAACGTAATCAGTTGTTGACGTACTTCCAATGATTACCTTCTGTCAGTTTTAATAAAACCCATCCTGTGGTCCATGACATATATGTCTAAGACAAGGAAGCACACAGAAAAATACAGGAAGGTTATTAAATGTATACTGAATCAAGAAAAGCAGAACTGGAAATTGGAATAAAAGACATCTAAGTGAAGAGGGGAGTTCCATCATGGCTGTTTGACCCAAGAATGAAGAAAGTCCAACTTTAGCTACATTGTATAAGACATGAATAAAAATGAGTAGAGATGTAGTCAATGGTTCATTGCACATCAGCCAAAGAGATATTCAAAAGGGTAACTGAAATGGTGCAGTGCACATACTCAAAGACAGCATTATGTAACACAGCAGAAACGGTGTGAGTTGTGATTCATCAAAAGATCAGGTTTACGTTGCAGTTTAGCAACTTATTTATTATGAGCATGTTTGTAGTGGGCGCAAATAACATATAGAGAAATGGTAATGGGGGAGACAGCCTCAGTCCATTATGATGTGCTAATTAGCCATGTGTTTGCTTTTTGTTGCAGTGGATGGCCATGTAGACTTGTGGGATTTGTTTGATTGGAAAACACAATATCCTGATAAAAAATGTGTTTTTTTCTAGTGTTAACCTTGATCAAACTAACAATAAGTGATTATCAAGAATCAGTGTTACAGAGTGGTTACAATGGGCATGAAAAAGTCAGAGAACATGATTTTTTTATGTTTTTGACTAGGGATGCACAATATATCGCCATCAATATCGGTATCGGCAGATGTTAGTTATTTTTTTAACATACTGGTATTGGTCTGATAAATATAACTGGGCTGATATTAACAACTGATATTTTTTCCATGTTGTTACCATTTGTTTATCAGTTTCAGAGGGTGACGAGGGGTGATGTGCATTTGTTCAGTCATGTAACAGTGATTGTAATCATCTCAGAAGCATAAATGTGTGTGGTGTGTGTGCATTGTAACAAATTCAGCTTTAATCGTTTTCATTCTATACAAAATCTGCTGATTTTAGACACATTAATGTCAGTTTATTGGTATCTGCAAATATTGGTTATCGGCTACAACGGTGATATTAATATCAGATATCGGTTTCGGCCCAGAAATTTCCTATCGGTGCATCACTCATTTTGAAACATTTATATTCAGACCAAACATGTAGCACTAATAATGTACTGTAAAATAAAAGAAGAGATACAATCGTGAAAATTAAAGTCTGAGCCAGATGTCTTTCTAGTTGCCAAGAGTGATGGTGAAGAAAAGTAACCAAAAAAGGATGCAAAAATCCAAAATATGTGTACCATTTCTCTATGTCTAATAATGAGTTATCAATGCCTTTAACTCCTCTCATCTAGATTACTGTAACACACTTTTCACATGTTTTAACAAAAAAAGGACTTGACCGTCTTCAGTTGGTCCAGAACTCTGCAGCGAGGCTCCTAAGTGGAGCAAACAGAAGAGCTCACATCACTCCTATTCTGATGTCTCTGCACTGGTTACCCGTTAACTTTAGAGTTCATTTTAGAATCCTGACAATAACTTTCAATGCTCTACATGGTTAAGCTCCTCCCTATATTACTGAACTGTTAAAGCCTTATGCTCCAACCCGAGCCCTCAGGTCCACACACCAGAACCTTCTAGAAAATCCAAAAAGCAGATATAGAAGTCGAGGTGATCGCTCCTTCCAGACTGTTGCACCCCAACTTTGGAATGATCTTCCTTTATCCTTACGTAGCATTGACAGTCTGGACACGTTTAAAAAAAAAAACAGCTAAAGACCCTTTAATTTAAAGCAGCTTTTACCTAAATCTTAAATTTTCTTATTTTTAACTCCAAATGTTTAATCTTTCATCCGTTTATGAAATTTTATAATTTTATGACTGTATTTTTTCTGATATTTGTTTTGAGATCATTATGATTTTATGACTTTATTTTATTTTATTCAAATCTATGTGAAGCACTTTGTGATTCTATGTCTGTAAGCAGTGCTATATAAATAAAGTTCACTTACTACTTACTGGACAGAACTTAATGATGGGAAACTTATTGTATTTTTTTAACCGGTTTGGAAATTGTAGAACATGATTTTTTCCCCCCACAATCACAGAGAAACAACTCCAAAATAAATCAATCATCTGAGTTGCCTGTAAAGAAGTAAACAAGTTTAAAGTTAGGAGTTAAATGTTCCCAAGCATGGGACCTCACAGACTGAAAGGTCTTGCTTCTAAAACGTGAATTCAAAAACAAATAAATAAATGTCAGACTTCAGCACATATACAGAGAAACAGAGTGAATCCCTGGGGGCATAAAGCTGCTGCTCCAGTTCAACATTTTACAGCTGAGATATTTCTGTTTCTTATCTCGAGTTGTACATCTAAACCATTCTACATCAGGAAAGAGACTGCCAGGAGCTCCGTTAAATAAAGTGTACGGGCCAAAATGGCGAAGTTCTAAGTGATTCATAACAGATTAGAAGAAATGAGTGATGTACAATAATATTTTATGCCATAACCAGTGTTTACAGCTGATATTGGTCATACAAAAGTCTTTATGTTTAGTCTGTGAGGTTTGTGGCTTCACGCACATGCAGGCCTTGTCCATTTAGTACAGCTTTCTGTGAAGGTGTGAGGACATTTAATAGAATGCAGTTCCTTTCAGGGTAAGTGAATATCATTGCTGACCTCGACATTGCACTCGATGCATCTCGTTATCCTGGTGCTGACAGCGCTTTCAAGAGCCATGAACTGTGATCACTGCACTACCCTTGGTGCAGAGGGAGCACATACAGCAGGATATCCTCCCAGTAAAGTGAGATCTTACAGAATTCTGAGTCTTTCCACCCAGACTCCTGAGACATCATTTGTGGCATCAAAACTCCAGCTGAAGTAGCACATAAGTCTCCTCTGTATCAGCTGGGTGGGATTCCATCCTTCAGAACAAAACTTAACATGTCACAAGAAGTTGTCGATGAAAGGAAAAGACAAAACGTAATGCCAATGGTCCTTTCAGAAGCCTCTCAGTGTTCTTTTCATTATGAAGAAGCTGGTAGCTGCTAGCCTGACAAGCCATCCTATTGGATGGCCAAGATCCGTTAACAACTATCAGCCGTGGGGCGAGATCTACGGTTGTCTTTCAAACTGTCCTCACATGCTATTGAACAACAAACAACATGATGTACCCACTACTACGGATTTCAGTCAACAAGGCTGTTCGTCAAGAAAAAATATATGCAACCATTTTCTAAATAAACTTAAATACCTCTATTTGCTCTCAACTCAAAGAAGAGCCCAAGTCAAAATACTCCAAAGTTGAAGCCAAGTCCTTTTGAAATGAGTGGTCACCATCTTTGTTTTATTTCAGTAACATCCCGCCCACGAGTGCTGTGATTGGCCCTCTTGTGATTGGGAATTCATGCATTAGTTTTTGTTTGCTTTGAACCCAGAGCAGACATCACACGCCAGATGACATCAACACTGCATACTTTAGTATTTGTTCATTTATCGCGAGTATTATCAATATTAAGCACTGTTATCGAATATTGCAGGTTTTCCTAATATCGTGCAGCCCTCCATAAAACATCCAAAAACATAACACAATACATCATTTTTCTCAATTAACACGCTGTGATTGGTCAGCCACAATACTGGCCAAGCTTGCGGAGGTTCCAACAGGGCATGCCTAGACCGATATGCAAAGCAAAATCATTTTTGCTTCAGCAAATGACCTAATACTGCTACAGTAATCCCTGCTGCAATAAAGCAATTTCACAAACTAAAATTGTAATTCCTTTACCAAAAACAGTCAATTTGGGTGACAGATAGGGAAAACCACAGATTTTTTTTACAGGAGACAGTTTAGCCTAACCTCCAGCTGGCACAGACAGACACAAGCAGCCAAAACAATGACGATATTCCTCCATAAACATGAAAACAGACTCAAACAGATGCAGCAGACCAGCTCTGCTT
Source organism: Nothobranchius furzeri (assembly GCF_043380555.1). NCBI lineage: Eukaryota > Metazoa > Chordata > Actinopteri > Cyprinodontiformes > Nothobranchiidae > Nothobranchius > Nothobranchius furzeri. The sequence goes on along the minus strand of NC_091744.1, from coordinate 63,327,969 downwards.
GATCGCTACTCGTACTCATTCTTTTGAAACCTTTTAGGAACATTTCTGTTGACTGAATTAAACAAAGAACAAGAACATATCATTTGTAATGACTTGAGAAAATTGCAGAAGGGTTGTGACTGTTCCAAACAAAGGAAATCACAATTTTCTGAACATTACAATAAGATGAGAACTGCTTATCAGAAATAATGAATATAAAATGAGATTTTGCTTAATTTAACAGACAGCTGCACCAACAAAGATAAATTATCTACCAAACGCGCCCAGTAATTGGTCCATGTCTGTTGCCAACTTCTAATAATGAAATAGATTTCCTGTCTTACCCAGATGTAATCAATGAAACAGCCAAATCTGAAATGCAACATATGGTCTTAGCTTCTCTAATCCGTTCTTGCAGACATAAACAGAACCACATCTGCTGGGGGCCATCATTAGAGCCTATAGCTAGCTTTTTGTCACAGCTGAGAATGGAAAATTGAAAGAAAAAAATTCAGAGAAGAAAGCCGGCCCCCACTGACATAATATCACTGGTGCACAGCTGGCTGCAAAGAAAAGTCACTATAGATCAAACTAAATTTGGCACACCACCTTTCAGTAGAACATAATTCTACATAACAAAAAAAACTTAATAAAAAGCCAAACAGGGAATTAAAGCAACACGTAAGGATGAATGTTATGTCTTCCATTTCATTCAGCAGGAAAACTCTCACACGTTCAATGCCCTGAAACTGAACAGGTGTTTATCTTAAAAACATCCAGAACATTTCTAACACTTGAGTGTGCCGCGCTGCTGGACGACTGTGTAAAAGCAACAAGGCGTTAAAATAGAAGATGGGTTACCATCTGTTTTAGCCGCTCTGCTCATCACACATAAACAGTGTAAGGACCTCTGAGACTCCCAATGGCTATATTCAGTCCCACATCCTGCCTCGGTGCCTTTGGACAAAGCTATACGGACACATAATCGTCTATATGGGAGTACTGTAACTCTCCTGGGACTATTTCAGCCACATAGCACCAATCCTCAGAATCCTCAGCCCAATGTGGATCAGTGGACACAGCGGCCGCCTCCAGCTAATTTTGTGCCGCCCCAGCCTGATTTCACTGCCCCCAGCTATATGGATGTTATTTAAACTGCAGTTGCAGCGTTGCGCCACTACATGGGCGCTGTATCAGCAGCGGTGCACCGAAAAGCACTAAAACCGCTGCAGAAAAAGATCAAAATTTGCTTTTCTCGCTAGTTGGTACATATGGTTGGTGCTACTGACGTCCTGATTTTCCCCCAGGCTCTTCCATATCAGAGCAGGGCTGTACAGTGCAACGAAATAAACTGTGAGTTTCTGTCTATTTTTAAACGTAGCACTGGTGCAACATCTTTGAATTACTATTTTTATTGAACAAATGTAAGTTACGTGTAAGAAAATGCTTTGTACTGGCGCACAGTGTGGTCATCTGGATGCAGTGGAGGAAAATAAAGGAACCAGCAAAGGCACAAAGGCAGAACCGGCCCAAAGTTTGGGATCAAAAGTGCAGCTACACACAGATTGGCTAATGCTAAAGCTAACGGGTGGCAGTCTCACGATCAAGTGGCACACAGAAAAATATATGATGATTGTAAAAGTAAGAAAGACTGCAAGTGGATGAAAAGTCCCCACCATCCTGTTTATTCTGCATCCTGCAGTGCTACGGATCAGAACCGCTGCAGATACGAGTCACATCACTGCTACAAGTCTGCTCCACACACAGGAGCAGGAAGTACGGCAAGCTGTTGTAGTATATGATTCACAAACGCTTCTATCGTTGAACATAATTTAAACTGGATTATTGCCAGCCCGTACATAATAGACATGCCACCGTCACATTGTTAGCAGCAGAAATTAAATGTTATTACCATTTCCAATACAAAAGCATGTTAATGAAATGCATTATATTTTACTGGATACATTTATGTGTTATTTTGACCAAGATGAGTGTTAATACAAACCTAAAATGTTACTGAAATGTAGGTCATATGTTAAAAAAATGTTTTAACTATAAATATCAGATGGGAAAAAGGGAACTAAACACCAATCTAATGCATATTATTGAGCCTTTTATAATGTCTGTTATTTCAGCCTGATAACTTTGTTGTTTTATTTCATATTTTGTAGCAGCAAACCAGTTTTGTTTCACTTGAAACGTTGTCAAATGGAATATTCAATTAATCAACAGAAGCTTAGATTAGAACACTTGACGAAAAAATATTTTGCCTTTAAAAAATTGAGGCAGTTGAATGCACAGAGTATGCATATGCTGGCACATGGTCAGGATGGTACCACCTCTGCCTCAATTTGAGCCAGGAAAAACCCTGATAATGGATTTCCATTCTTGGGATTGTACTTTACCAGAGTTGTATGTGTAGCTCTGCATTAGAGCCAATAGTGAGGAACTTTAAGTTTAAGTTGAAAGGGTCTTTCAAAGGTTAGCAAAGGTGACAATTAGATCCTTTGTGAAGTATTCACTGGAGAGGGAATACAAATACAAAAACTCAAAACCAAACCTCCAGCTGACATTTTAACCAACCTTTTCACTGCTTCCACTTGGAAAATCCCGTGTTAATATGTAAACTGTAAAAACATCTCATGGTTTTGGTTAAAAGCACAGAGAAAGGGCCAATGGCTACCTCAGCACAGCCACAATGAGATAAACTAACACCCGTTCCAGTTTGCCCTGCATCAACGCCGTTTTCACAAAACTGAAAACTTTGTCATCGCGGACATAATGACTTCAGAGATGGAAGTCCCGTTATATCGCTGCTATTTCTTCTGCCAATTAGAAACCTCTGCCCACCCACACAGCCTGAATGATGTGCCTGAGCAAGGAAGAGTGCTACTGCTGCCATGGGAATAAGGCTTCATTTCATACCCAAATAAGAACATTTAAAAAAACGTACCATTTTACACTTTTAACAGAATTAGTCTGAATGACAAGGATAGAATGATTTGGTGTTTTTGGAGCAACAGGTTGAGTGGGTTGTCCAGTAATCGGAAGGTTGCAGGTTCGATCCCGGCTCCGGACAGAGAATTCTGCTGTTGTGTCCTTGGGCATGACACTTAACCCACTTTGCCTGCTGGTGGTGGTCGGAGGGACCGGTGGCCTCTGTCAGTGTGCCCCAGGGCAGCTGTGGCTACATCTTAGCTCATCACCATCAGTGTGTGAATGTGTGTGTGAATGGATGAATGATACACTGTAGTGTAAAGCGCTTTGGAGTCCTTACTCTGAGAGGCGCTATACCAGTGCGGGTCATTTATCATTTTCATCATAATAGAGACTTGCATCTGAGGTTGAGGTTGAGCTGGGTTTACAGTCACCAACGTGCTCATGTCTATTCACAAGCGTGCTAAACATTGGAGTCACTTTGAGTGGAAATAAGAGCAACAGCCATTCATTTCCTGCTAATTAAAAAACATTCAAGAAATGCAGCAGTCACAAATGAGAAACAGCACAAGTTTAAAGGCCAACCATCAGATGAGCAATCTCCACGCAAATGACATTAAGAGTATTTTTCCACAATCTATCTGCACTGAAAACGGTACGAGTGTGGGCTGCAGAGCTGCTGAACTTAACTCATGGACATGTCTTGACACAGCAAACACTGTAGGTTCCACCAGAGAGATGGATGTATGTCCTCCTATAATTAACAGCTATAGATCAGGGCAATTTTACACTAATGTCAGGAGCTGCAGGAGGAAAAACATACATTAGGTCATGTCATTAAACTCTCATTTATCTGCTGTTTAACGTCAAGTGTGGTAAAAAAATAAAAATTAAAAAATCTAGAAATATCATCAAATACTGCAGCTCTCGGTTGAATCAGTTGGCCTGACGCACTAAATAATTTACTCCCATTGCCATTTAGAAAGTGACAAAGGTTTAGAAACAACAGAAAATGTGCGGAACCCGCAGCAAACGATGTGGAACATCAACAGAACATGAGATTATAATCAACATGTTTATTTAGCTGAAAATATAATAACTTCCTATTATTGGGTGGAGTGTGGCGGCGCGGTTCGGCCATTATAGTGAGAAGTGAGAAAAACCAGGCTAAAAATAGAAAGTCAACGCGGGATTTATTGTGTTATGAAGAGAAACGTTTAGGGAAATGTTTCAGAGAAACGCAAAGGCAGCGCTTTGGCTCAGATACCCAGCGCGCGCTCAACTTCTCACAATGAACGCTCCTCCGTGGCATTTTAAATCACCAGATAAATAAAGCTCCACCAAACAACTTCAACATCAATCGAAAACAAAACCTCGATGAAAAGCTTTCCAATCAGCGCAAGATTAGTTTATTTCCAGCAGGTCGGTAGTAATTAACTGACCCTAGAAACGGACTGGACACGAAACAAAGCGTGCGGCATCATAAATTAAAAGTGCGCTCCAAATGTGAGGAGAAGTGGTGGGAAGAGTGAAAAGAGGAGAGGATTGAGGTGTAACTTACAGCGGGAAGCGGAGGTGTATCCAGCGTTCGCGTCTGAAGGGAGCGTTAGCTGAGGTTAGGCGGAGAGAGCGGCACAATAAGTGGGGAAGCTCAGAGCAGCGCTCCGTGCTTTCACGGACCCCGGAGCAGCAAACAATACACTACCGTAATAACCGGCGCTCAGCGGAACCATGCGCGATTACCGTAATACATGACTTAGCACTTACCAACAGGTTTGTCAACATTTCTTCAAAAACAGGGAAAAAACAAAAGTATTTATCAAAGAAAAATACAAACATTATGCAATGTAAGTACAGGTAATTTTTTTTTATTACAAACACAACAATTGCAAAAAGGAGCGAGGAACTAGCTAAAACAATTAATCGACTCATCTGGATAAACAAAGGTTAAAGAGCAAGTCACCCCCAAATCAACTTTTTTTTCTGATAAACTATATAAATGTGTGTCTAATCGTGCTGCAGACATGTGTAGACAATATTTTAGCTCTTTAGTGCATTTTAGTTCAAATTTTAATTTTCTGCCTAAAACTGTCAGTGTTGTGCCGTTGTCAGATAAAAACTCCACTGCATTTGAATTGAAATCTGCCATCGCTGTGCTAGTAGGTACCCTAGAACAGTGGTGTGGGGGGTCCAAAGCAGTTGCATAATTCACATATGCCTTGGAGCGGCTCTATTGCTTGTTTTGGCTGAGATCATTAAATGAGAATCGTGCAGGCATCCCAGAATAATTAGGTTTGATAATGTTCTGACCAGTTAAGGCAAATAATTTTGTGTCATTAATGTGTGCAATTTGTTTAACAATTTGCACACAAAATACTTGCTGATCATGCAGCACAGTTTAAAATAGATTTCTGGTGAAGTTGTTTATTTTTGACATCTTCATATTGTTTTCAGTGTTGGAGCCAATGAGAGCAAAACAATTCAGCTTGAAACCGACTAAGTAATGAATATTAAAACAGGCCAAACTCCATACCAGTGGCATGGACTGTTTACAGTGTTTGCTTTTCTTGTTTAACAATGATATCACAAGCAAAATAGCATTTTTTGTAACTCATTAGAATTAATTATTGTTTGCAAACATGTAAAATGAAAGCTGTGAAACAGTTGTGATTATATTCTAAAGTATTTTATGTGTAAATATGATGAGGAGAACATTTTTCTTGATCTACAAAACCTCCGGATTTATTTTAAGATTGATCCTAAGAGGCTTGTAGATATTTTTTTTAACTTAACTGTCTACAATTTAATTCTCTGTAATTTGTTTATCATTGTTCATCATTTAATTGGAGATTTCTGCACAAAACCTTCAGCTCGTAATATTTTATTAGAATGAAAGTATAAAATCTGGAGATCAAATATACACACAGATATGGAACGACCAACACACAGATGTTTAAATGAGCCTGCTGAGGGACATGCAGGCTATTTTGTTGGTAATCTTCTGCCTTTCTAACAGCATCAGCAGCACTCTTCCAGGTGCTAATAAAACAAGTTCCCGGCTTTGCAACGAGGTGCTGGTTTAGTGTTGGAGAAAATACCTCTGAGGATTTGTTGGATGTTGGCAGCGAGATGAAGCAGCTCACATGAAACAGAGAGCAGCGCTATGGCAACATAATACTCGCACGATTCAATCATTTAACTTGCAGATAAAACTGGAAAAAGCACTCTTTTTGGTCATCCTACATACCCTCAGATCTTTTTTCAACACTATTACCAGAATTAGAGCAGAACAAGGAGAGGCCATGAAGCTGTGATGATGCGCATCTAAGTAGTCAAGAATTTAAAGGAGCCAATCCATATCATGAAAAATTCCCTTTTTGGAGCTTTTACCATGTGAAATTGTTTTTTCCTCATGAAAAATACCCCCAAACCCATTTTTGGCTGTATTTTTGCATTTCCTGTCTCAGGGGCAATTTTTCAGATTCTGAGCTGAAACCTGCAAATACAAGGATTGTATTGTGTCATCAGGCATTTCTCCTCCTCCTCCTGGCTCTAGAACCTGCCTCCCTTGGAAGTAGGTCACTAACGCCCACTTTCTCCTGCAGCCATAGAGCAGCTGATTTAATGCTGCAGTTGAGAAAGTCATTCATGTCACAGATGACTGCTTTAAACCTCCACCGGTACCAAAGTGGGTATTGTGACAAGTTACTTCTGTAATGGGGACTTAACACCACCATAAACCGTGCATCCAGTCCACAAAGATGCACGTAAGGGCCAGCACAGGATATGTTTGTTAGGCGACTATTGCTTTATAACAGACTTGTTAGTCTAGTGGTTAGAGTAACTACCTGGCATGCTGTCTGACCCCTGGTCTCAGCAATACAGTTTTTTCTTTGTTAGCTACACTTGTGTAGCGTGATGGATGTTGCTAGTTTTTGATGAAATACTTGGCCATTTGGTACGCTACACTTGCCAGTGTTATGTTTTCAGCCCTTTATTGGTAAACAGTTTAAAATATAAAGACAGGTTTTTTTTAGACAGTGTGAGTCCATGTGATGTGAGCAAAGTAAAGCAATTAAAATGCTGCTTGGAAATGACCAAATTCAAAGATCTTTAGAGAGACAAAATATTTAGCAGAAAATAATGAATAAAACTTAAATATTTTTAAAAATCTGCTTAAAATAATAAATGAAATATGCTTCAATAAATATACAATTAACATACGGTCGTTCATGTCTGTACATATTCTCTCTGGTAATTCCTGTCTTTTACTAGAGCCTGACACGCTTTCAGCTGCAGCACTCATCACCCGTGGTCCGGTGACTCCACGTTACTGGCGCGGCCAGGCAGCGCAGCACACACTACGCTTTTTTTTTTGCGGTCAGTAGATCCATTTGATCTGCTTAGTTAAAAAGTAACTTGTGAGGTGAAACAGTAGGAAGCCAGGCAACAGTTTTCCTGGAGGACTGAGAGGAAATGCAGGAAGACACACAGCCAACAGGAAAATAGAAAAATAAAAACCAAGAAAACAAAGTTCTTGAAACATAAAATGTAGTTAGATTTATCCTACTATGCATTTTTACCTGTATGAAGCAATGATTTAACAGCATATATATTTATATATTTTATACAATTCAGATCACCTTCAAAACAGGGCCGTATCAAGGTATTTTGGGGGCCAAGGCAAAATAGACCCCTGCCAGGTATTTTAAGTTGAGGTGCTGTTTGTTTTATTTTTTATATTAGACTTTTTTATATTTACACTAAAGTCCAAAAGTGAAGGATTTATGTTATTTATTGCCTGATTGTACAAGCTATCTTACAGAAGCAATCTGTTTGTGTTAAAAAAAAGAAACATTGTGGATCTGTTTCTTTGCTTTCATTATTCTTTTATCAAGACAAAAATAAAATAAACCTGATCGGGACATCCCCACAAATAAAACAAGCCTGAAGGAGTTCTGCTGTGTTGTGGAGTTGCTTTAAATGTATGGATTTCCAGGGAGGTCATTGTCTTGGAACGGTTTCATGTTAATCTTTAATCATCTACTTTTACCAGAAGAACCAGCTCTCCTGTGAATAAGTAATGCTCTATTAATAGAAGTTGGTGCACACTTAACTGCGGGTTTGTGATCCTGCCTCAGTCACTTGTTGTTTTTTTTCATCAGCATCATTAAAGCATTCGTCTTTCAAGTGTTTTCTCAGGTTGAAAGAAACTGTGACATCTGAGAGGGAGCGCTGATTGCAGGAGAGACATGCTCCAAGCTAATGACAGTCTGGTCCATTTTTAGGAGATAAGAAAAGCATGAGATTGTAGGCGTTTAGACCGAGTAGACCGACATGTAAGACGAGTAAATATGAAGCCGCACACTGAGCAAGAAAACGTTTCGGTGGAAAGATAAGGGTTAAAGACTGCTATCTCTTTTTTTGTGTTCATTGTCACATCTCTCTGAAAGACCCAATTTTAACTTGCAGCAGCCCCAACGCGTGCACACGTGGAGCGTGCAATTTGTGCAACGAGAAAGAAAATATAGGCTGCAAGAAAAGGAGCTTATAGGTACGGGGGAGGCATGTGTGTTTCGTCTTCACCCACACTCAAACCTGTCAAACAAACAACACTCGTCTTCCTCCTCCCTCATGCAGCAGCCAATCAGGAGCCAGTAATAAAAAAAACACTATTTTTTTTGTCATCATGTCCCGCTGGGTCCACTTGGAACAAGGTGTTCCTTGATTTTGGATGAAGACAGGAAGCAAACACCTATTTTGTGTTATGTCACTCATTTGTTGTAGAAGACATCAGGGGGAAAAGTTGGAGGTAAAATAAAAGTGAGGCTTACTCTTACGCTACAAGGCTGCCACAGCGATTGGTAAAAATATTTAAGACAAATTAAGTTAAGATTCTTATTTTATCATTTGTTTTATTCTCAAAGATGAATTAAAGGTAATCCTGATGTGTTGCTCTTAATCCAGATCATAATTCACTGAGAAAATGACTCATAATTATTTAGGAGCTTTTCCGGTAGTTTTGAACACCTCAGTATCTGTTGACACCAAGATCCTGTTATCAGCGCCCTTCCAGACATCCTCCCTCCTCAGCTAATCATGTTAAACAGCCTTCCAGACCTCCGGTTTAAATGCTTGTGCTGCACTGCATCACGCTCAGTATGCTCTTTAAAGCATGAGCTATTCCTACCTTGTCAGCTCCTGGCCCACCTGTGCTTCAAGGCAGCAGGGTGTTTAGCAGCGAGACAGTTTCTTCTTACATTCACTGAGTCAATCATCCCTACAGGAGGACCGTGAAAATCAATGTTAACAAGGATTCACTGAAAAGAGCAATAATCAGAGTTTTTCAAGGAACCAGGGCCGGCTTTGCCGACAGGCGACACAGGCGGCCGCCTGGGGCACCATCTGATGGATAGGGTGCAAAAAAAAAAAAGAGTTTATTAAATTTATGTTTGTTATATGAAATGCACTCTCTACATACTCAAAATTCCCCTCTGAAATGACATTAAATTAAAACATCAATATTTAAATTCTAATGATCTGACTGCATGACGAGCTCCCGCTTGGGCCACCGCTCCGATGCATTTGACCGTTAAGGGTGCCGTAGATCACGTGCGTGGTTAGCGCTGCAGAAGGACTTCCTGTTGTCGTCGCGTTTAAACTTTTGGTATTTTACGATGAAAAGAACACCTGAGCCATCGGGATCAGCATTCCGAAAGCGAAGGAAGGAGGAAGAAAAAAACGGGCCCAAAGCAGAGATATGTAGACTTTATAAATTTGGCAAAGGAACTTTTTGCGTTACAATTTTAGCTAGCTGCCTCTCCTGCCAAGCACGGTCCACGGACGGACCCTCGCTAGCTGTTTACATACACAATACAGTATCTCATAACTTTAACCAATTAATTTTACTTTTGAATCGTCGTGTCCAGATGCAGTGAGACATCTGCAGCCACACAGGCACCTGTGGACACCACGGGGGCGGGACTGTCTTCTGCACCTGTTGAGCCTCACTGTGATGATGATGAATGTAAGAATTTTTACTAGTTTTTGGAGTATGATTGCAGCCTTTTTATGAACTTCGATTCAAGTTTTAAGTATGCATACAATATGAATTTAATATTTTCATATCAGAAGAACATTAGGTGTGGGTGTAGCAAAATTTCAACTTTGTCCTTCACATCGGGCGGGCGGCACCGCCGCGGCCGTGGCGGTGACTTCCCCACTGCCGCCGGGCCCGGCGGGGAGTGAGAACTGCCTAAACACAGCATGACTTCTTATGCCGTCTCTTTCTTGTTTACGCTGCAGCGTTTTCTATCCAGGCATCAAGCAGCAGCAGCAAAACATTTACTGAGCTACAATCTCAGCATCTATAGGTGAGTAAGTTACTTGTTAGGCTATTTGTAATCAGCAGTAGAAACTGACTTTTTCAAATTAAACGGCTTATCACATATATCGATATGCAAATTTAATTTATTTAAATCCACACCAGACACTTGTTTTTGGCACAATCAGTGCAGCATTGATTTAGCATTGAGAATATTAAATCATCTGAACATACACATCTGAAATTGTCTCCTTAAGATGTTATTGTCAATTAGGCTGTAAATTTGTAAAAAAAAAAAGATGGACGTTAGTTTTTGTGACATAGTGAGTCATCTTCAGGGCATAAAGGTTTATGCCCTGAAGAAAGGTCGTACCGAAACGCGTCGGCGTTTCCTTGTTAATACATGAAATCCTCAGAGTGCCTCAGATCACCGGTTCTTCTTCCTCATATTCTACGATTTATTTGATGCTGAAGAGCACCTGAGAGTGAGACATACGTTTTTTTTTTTTCAAATATTCCCCAAGGATGCACTCACTTCCACCTGTTTTTGATCATTTTATTCATGTTTTCATAAAACAGATTTAAAAAAGATCAATAAAATAAAAAGTCCAATAACATAAAAAATAATGAAAAGCCTCACTGCACATGACTGAGGAATATTGAATGTGAAAGTGGCACTGTTCGTAATTCATGCATCAGAGGGTTAAGTTGCTTTGTGTGTGTGTGTGTGTGGGGGGGGGGGGGGGGGGGTATTGACCCTGGCACATAAAGTGTTTATTTATGTTTGAGGAAACATCTGCTGTTATTCATAAAGTTTATTATGTTAGGAACATAGATGACTGCAGCCTTTGTCACGTGTAAAAACAAACACACACGGGGGGGGGGGGGGGGGGGGGGGGGTTGGGGTACACAAGCATTAGTCAGCTGTATTTCTGACTTAGCTGTTTGCCAGTGACAGTCTCCCATAATGCTCAGCTGTTGCTGAAAAGTGGACGAAGGTGAAGATAAAGTATTGGGCAAAAACAAGCTCGTCTGTCCCCTCCCCACGGCTGCTTTGTGACCTGACTTTGACCAGCCAGGACATTTCCACGGCAGGTTAATCATTTACATCAATCGCCTTTTTGCTTCATAATAACGTCACAGTTCCTAAAAACTCTCAGGTTAGTGGAGAACCTGATGTAGATGAGTAATCTGGTCGAAAAGTGTTTTATCATTTAACAAAATGCACTTAGCAAAACATAAATAAAAAATCAAGCCAATAAAACAGCTCATTGTACAGTCATGGTCTCCAATAAGTAGCACTGTGTGCTGATAACCTAATTGAATACATTTACAAATGATTATGCAAATGAAACTTTGGCTCCAACAGATTTAACACCTAAGCCGAGCTTCTTGTGGAAACAATGGAGTTCCCTCTTTGAATTCTAATTAAAATGTCTCTTCACTCTAGCCAGGAACTGTTCTGAGAAGCAAGCAGGAGAAAAATATTAATCTAAACAACGCTTACTTTAGAAACAACATTTACCCCGCTGGGCTTTCAGCAACGGTGCAGAGTAATTGTCCTACGGGCAAAGATGGGTTTTATTGTGTTTTTCCCTCCCAGTGTGGTATAGTGTAATCTTTTTATTTACTTTTACTGCATGTGTGCTTTTATTCTGAAAAACCCGGGAAGCTGGGAGGATGTGTGCTTTTATTTTGACAAGCCGACAGATGACATCCCACCTGGGCAATTATCTGCACCGGTGGAAGATTAGCAGGTGCGTGTGGAGACGACAGAAGAGGTAGGAAAAGGTGAAGGCTGACAGTCGCGACGAGAGTGCAGATTCGTCGGGTGGAAGGACGCCGATTGTCTGTGATGAGGCTCCATGAAGACGCGGGCAGAGTATCCCTCTGACCTGTCGTGTGAGTAGCGGTCTGGAATTAAGTGTGACATGCGGGTGTGTAAAGCCGGGCGTACACTGTGCGACTTTTTCACTTTTTTGAGCCGATTTTCCAGTCGTGCGAGAAGCCACGACATCGGGGCGAGTTTTGCGCCGAGCAGTCGTGTAGTGTACAGGGGGTTACGAGAGGCGATTAACACCTCGTGACCAGCCGCCGATCAGCAGTCGTGAGGTCGCAGGGACTTCTGGTGTGTTTAATATTTCGCTCGTCCCTCGTGAGGGTATCGCACTGTTGAAGCGGCGCTGCGAGCAGCTGCGAGCAGCTACGATCCAAAAAAGTATCAGAACCGCTCACGGCGCATGCGCGCGCAATCCTGCATCAACGCCGGTCGCTCGCTATTTCCCTAATAACACACGCTGTTCGTTTTTGTTTCTACACGTTTTTTTTTACTCACAAAGATTGTCAAGAAAGCGTGTTTGTCGTGTTCATGTCAAATTAAACTGATCACAAAACACAGATTCACTTTCTTTATTTCGTTTTCCTCATCCAACCCCCATAAATCCCTGTGTGTCCTCCTGCAGCACTCCCGAAGGACAACAGGCAAGACAAAAAGTCTGACGTGTTGAGTAAAAACTGCTATTTTTAGCACATTTTTAGGGCCGACGTGTTGCTACCAGACGTACAGTGTGAGCAGTCAGGTCGCATGCGAGAACTGGGTCGTGCAGTGTGAGCACACGACTCGTGAGATCTGCTCTGCGAGGAAGTCGTACAGTTTGAGCTGAAGCTGAACGCTGCGAGTGAAAAAGTCGCACAGTGTACGCCCGGCTTAATTGTGCAGTGACTGCCTTCTAAACTCACTGACAGGCGGGGCCCGCAACCGAGGAGGAGGACGGCGTGGCACAGTGGTGAGGCCGAGGGAGCGATTGACCTGCATGAGGCGAGCGATTGAGGAGAATGACTGCTTTGCGCGGCGGACAAGAAACCTGAAGGAGGCTGTGTGACCAGGATCATGGAGGACGGCTCTGCGGAAGGGAAGCCTGCCCCACAGTGCCCAGATAAGGCTGCAGACTCTCTGGCCCTGGCTCCAGCAACAGTTTTATTTTGACTGGATTAAAGCTTTTAGTGATGATTTTAGTTATTCTTTGAATAAACCCTGGTGCGGCGGTTAAACGGCTGATTTTTTTGGTTTTTAGCAGACGCTTTCAACTTCACCTGATATAAAACTTAGGTGGGATTTTATATTTTTTTGTCATATACTGTAGCTTACCCAGTTGAAAGGAGCCACATTTGGGGTTGTTGGCGGGATCCAGACTTGAGAGCGGCTGTTGGAGCCAAATAAATTAACAATGATGCCTGTTTACCCAGGGCGCCCCTGGCTTCCCAAATTTAAAGGACATTGGGATGACTTAAAATACTGTGACTGGAAGGAACAGATAACTGGGTTACTAGGGACACAGGAGTTGACAGAACTAAGGAAGGTTGATATTGTGTTGGGGGCGTTGGCTGGGGAAGCTAAACGTCAGGTTAGTGTGTTGGAAGAGGATGAAAAAAAATCAAGTTCGTAAAATTCTTAACTATTTAGATTCCTTGTCCGCACTCCTGTCTCCATACAAGATCACAGTTTTTTGGTTGTATCCAGAATCCAAGTGAGACTGTTTCTGCTTTTATTTTGAGGTTGTGTGAGTTATATTGCAGATTGTGGCAACATGACCCCGATGACTCTCCCTCAGATGTTGCCTTACAGGATCAGCTGTTGGGGCTACAGGAGGGTCCCCTGGCTCAAGCCCTAAAGGTTTATACTCGCCGTAACCCTGAGGGGGACTTTGCTGCTCTCTGTCAGGAGGCACTATTGCTTGATGTGGAGAATGGGAACACGCAGACTGAGGTGACATGTTCAGCTGTGAGTAACCCATGTGCTTTCTCCAAATCATCACAGGGTTCTGGCTGGAAGGAGGCTCTAAAGAGGGAGATTATGGAGGATGTGAAGGCGCAGATGGGAGAGCTTACCCAGGAATTGGTGTGGGAGGTTAAATCACTTCTCCAACCCACGGCAGATGCTCCACAACCCTTAAAGTTTGAGAGGGAGAAGTGGTTTTCCACATCATGCCAACGACCGGGATGCACAAGGAAGACCCATTTGCCACAGATGCAGACGTCCAGGCCACATGGCCAGGTTCTGTAGAGAGCCAAACGCTTCACCACCTCCTTTAAACTAACCATCGCTGCTGCTGAGGTCCGGGGGGCAGGGGTGGCTGAGTCACCATCAGAAGAGAAAGGGGCCACTGATACATTTATTGGACAAAGTCCTACCATAGAGCTGACCATTGAGGGAGTCCAGCTTCAAGGGTTACTGGATACGGGTTCCCAAGTAACTTTAATGCAACAGAGTGTTCTAGAAAAATATTTCACTGAAGTTGAACCTGGGAAGACTCATGTATTCTTCCATTTGAGAGCAGCCAGTGGATTAGAGATCCCCTGTACTGGCTATGCAGTGTTGGACTTTGAAGTGGAGGGCATTAGCATACCTGGGTGGGGTGTTATTATTGTTAAGGATAAACACTGTACACACCCGCTCATTATAGGCATGGACGTTGTGACTGCTTGCTGGAAGGCCCTGTTTAAGTGTTCTGCAGAGGCTGCCACCTCCCCATCACCATTAAAGCATCAGAATACCTGGAAGGACGCCTTTGCAGCCTGCAGGCGTATCGAAGCCACTATGGCCAAGGATGGGCTGCTTGGATTTGTGCGGCTGGCCTGTCGGGACTATATAAGAGTTCCACCGAGAAGTGAGATGCTTGTGTGGGGCCGGGCTCGGAGGGGCCTACAAGGAGCGGATTACTGCGCCCTGTTGGACACAACATCAGAAGCCAGTAAAGTAGGTGTGGCCAGGACACTGGCCATTGTAAGAAATGGCAGAATCCCTGTGCGTGTTTGTAAGCCCACCCTTACAGTCTGTCTATTGGCCAGTACGAGAAACTGGAAAAGCTGTACCAAATAGACGAGGTGGATGTTCACGGACCTTTGCTAAGCATGATGAAGACATTGGTCGGACAGACTCAGTAAAACACCAGATCCACACTGGTGATGCAGGAGCGTGTCATAGCCTATGCCAGCCGGGGCTTACACCCAGCTGAGCGTAACAATGCAAACTACAGCTCTTTCAAGTTGGAACTTTTGGCACTCAAGTGGGCAGTAACTGATAAGTTTAAGGATTATCTGACTGGTGTAATGTTTACAGTGTATACTGACAATAATCCTGTTGCCCATCTGCAGACAGCCCGCCTGATGGCAACAGAACAGCGCTGGGTTGCTCAGCTTGTCTCCTTTAACTGCAGCATCAAGTATCATCCAGGTAAAAGCAACGCAAATGCCGATGCCTTGTCCAGGTTCCCAGTGACCACCTCAGATGCTGAATCCACCAATGTGGAGGCTGCTTTTTCGGCAGCGGTGGAGCTTACCCCTGATGGGGGAAGTGAAGATTGGGCTGATGGTGAATGGGAACTTGCTCAAGCCAATGACCCAGACATCCAAGTTGTTAAAGGGTATGTGGACTGGCAAATAAGACCCCCGAGAGCAGAGCGACAAGCTATGTCCCGCACAGCCCAGAAGTTGCCACAACAACAGAAGAGGCTTGTGAGTAAGAGCAACTTACTGTGCCGGAAGGGAATCGAGCCCTGAATCAATGAAGAGCATTACCAGATTGTATGCCCCAGTTCTCGATATACAGAGGTTTGGATGAGGATCCACGAGGCAGCTGCCCATGCTGGTGTGGGCCGGACCCTGGCCCGAATCAGACAAAATTCTACTGACCAGACCAAGAGGGGGAGGTGTGTTGTTTTCACCAGTGTTGTGTCACCTGTAGTTTGCAAAGAGAGAAGGTAGAATTTAGGGCTCCTTTGAACCCTGTGGTGGTGCCCTATCCTTTAGAAGCGATAGGTTTAGACTTTTTGTCACTTGGTCGGCCTACTGATGTTTTTCTAAACATACTAGTCGCTACAGATCTATTCACCCGCTTTGCTTGGGCCAAAGATCAGATGGCGCAGACCACAGTGAGCGCACTATGGACACATGTAAATCAGCATTTTGGCTGTCCAGCCCGTTTCCATTCAGACTGAGGCCCTAAATTTGAGTCTGCTTTAATGAAGCAGCTCTGTGACACCTATGATGCAACCAAGAGTCAAAAAACACCATGCCACCCAGCAGGGAATGGTGGTACAGAACGGTTCAACCAGACATTGCTAGGCATGCTTCGCTCATTGGAGACAGTCGAACAGAACCGTTGGCCTGACCATTGGTACATGCGTATAACAGCATAACACACTGCTCCACTGGCTATGTGGCCTCTTTTCTCATGTTTGGCAGGTATCTGAGGCTCCCGGTAGATCCAGAACTAGGGGTGGGCCCCCAAGAGGCACATCACGAACTGGGTGGGTGGGTAAATGATCACCAGCAGAGACTTTCCACCACTTATAGTATAGCTAGGCGAAAGATGCGTGAGACAGCTTCTCAGTCGAAACAGTACTATGGTAAGAAGGCTATTGACCCTGCTGCCAGGAGAATGAGTGCGGGTGCGGAACAGAAACAGGCAGGGCAGAGGAAAACTGTACATGGTGGAGCAATGACCCCTATGTCATTTTGGACAAGGTGGGAGAGATGGGGGTGGTTTCTTGGGTGGAACCTGGAAAAGGTGGTCGCCATCAGACGATGCAAAGAAATGCATTAAAAACTTCACCTGATATAAACCTTAGTTGGGATTTTATATTTTTTTGTCACATTATGTAGCTTATCTGCCCAGTTGAAATGAGCCACATAATGACTCTGTTCAAAGTTAACTGTTGCAGAAGCTAAATAACGTCCTGTGTGCTACAGGTAGGATGAAAGAAAACACACATTTAGGGCAAGTTTTTAAGTTGTCAACAGAACTCAAATGCAAGAAAAGCTAATGATGTCATTGAAAATAAAAAATCCTAATGACTTCTTGTTTGAAATGGTCAGCGGTGGACACTGGGCTTTTTTAAGGAAGGAATGCAAATGCCTTTAACATTTGTCATGCACAATAGAAGGTATCAACCCAGGGTGGTGCTTTATTCTCTCTGGATCAGCACCTTATTCATGCCCTGAGATGAATAATTGAGCTGCGGGCAACAGTTATGGAATATCTTATATCACTGTGGAAAAATAAGAGTCAAATAGGTTTTTTCTCATTTCCTTCAAAGAGCAGCAAGGACACACAAGCACACTGAAATGAGAGAAGAATCAGAACACTGGTTTCATTATTTATTGAACATCGCTGATGCTGTTGCAGGTCCAACTTGTCGTGTTTTTATTTAAAAGCTTCAGAATTTAATGAGAAGCTGCTTGAATGAGAAATAAAGGACTCAGATGCAGCACTATGTTAGACCCTGTGGGAACTAAAAGACAATTGCAAATAAAAATGAGGAAAATAGTGGAATGAACAAAGATCTGTTATCAGACTTTGGGTCAGAAGGCATCCTTTATAGCAGACGTTTGACTAAGTAGAGAATGGAAACGGTTTGTTGTTGTAAAAGTCTGCAAGGGTGAATGGTTTACTGAATCATGTCTCTCAAGTAAAAATGTCAGACAATTTTAGGATTTCCGAGCAATACAAAAGGAAAAAATGCAAACACTGTTAGCATGATCCATAACATTTCAAATTGTAAATTATTCAAATGTAAACATGAAATTAAATACATTTTTATTTAATGCAAATACATTTAAAATATACTCTAAATTATTGAATAACTTAAATCAAGCTAAAAAATCCCAGAAGTGAAGAACCAATAAAAAAATCACACATCTCACACTTAACAACAGATTTGTGTTATTTTTGGCTTAACTCTCTCTTAGCTCTTCTCTTTGCCTCAGCTGTTCTTGCGCTGCTTTGTGCCAAACTGATTGTCACGAGTCATGAGCCGAGGTGAGTACTCCTCCTCAAATAAACCATCTCTGAGGTTTTTCCCACAGGTGAGGAGTGGAGGGGACACCAGCTGCGCTGGATTGGTATTCAGGTGTCCTGGCATAAAAGGAGGATGGAGACAACACTCGACGCCAGATGATTGCTACAGTTTGGTTAGCTCCAGCCATTTGTACTTGTTTGTTTAGTTCACTTGTTTCTCGTGTTTGGATTACTTGGATTTTGACTTTGGACTCGTCCCTGAAACTTTGTTTGGTTTGCCCTGTCTAGGATTCTCAGACCATCTCCACACCTTTTTCGCCAGTGACCCCGAAACCCTCAGGACCACGTCCCATCCTCCTTGACGGCACCTGACCCATCTCCTCTCCGCTGCCTCACCCCCCTCGCTCATCAGGACTCCCTCCCTTGCTCACCTCGGCTTGCCGCCATCCCTTCGTTCTTAGGAACTCGACTCTAGACTATTATCTGCTGTCATTGACTCACTGGACTTCCCAGTGCATCTTCTGTTCCCATTTGTAATAAAGAGACTTTATTTTACTCACCTTTGCAGTCGTGTTGATTCTGCATGTCTTGGGTTAGACGCCTCCCGCAAGTCATGACAGAATCATCCGGCCTCAACACTAACCCAGTGCAATCATCACTGTCCAATCTCGCTACCCAGATGTCCCAGCTCGAACAGTCTCTTCCCGTTCTCATGGAGCAACTAGCAGCGGCAAACCAGCGTTACCAGCAGTTGGAAGTGCTGGTCCAACAACTACACAAGTGATTATTGCCCCAAGCTTCAGCTCAGGTCCCGGAACCTACACCGGAACCAACGCCACTAGCTCCAGGAACAGCGGAACAGCCCAGACCGGAAGTTCTTGTTCCTACGGAAGTCAACCACTTCCGTCTAGCGACTTCTCCGCCATGTCCTACCTTCACTGGTGAGTTTGAGGACGGTTATGGATTCTTGTTACAGTGTCGCCTGGCATTTGAGCGCTCCCCAAGCGCCTTTGTTACAGAATCTGCTAAAATTTATTTTATTATTGGACTGTTGGGCCAAAGCTAAGAGCTGCAATGCAGAGTTTTTATCAGGTCCCTATGCAGATTTTTTGCAGACCACCACTGGCATTCGCAAGAGATTATTGCACCTCTCCCAGGGAAGGAGAATGGTAGCAGATATGTGTCTGGAATTTAGAACTCTGGCGGCCATGACAACATGGGACAATGATGCCTTAAAGGCAGCTTTTATTGAAGCCCTGAATGATAAGGTGAAGAACCATTTGGCTCTGTGTCCCGAGCCACCCATTCTGGAGGGATTAATCACACTCTCCATCTCCATCGACAAGAGGCATCAAGAGCTTTGCGGACATCTTTGTTGGACCCATCTTCACCTTCCATTCACAGGCCGCCCATCCCATGGTCTACTCCTCCTTCTGAGCCTTCGGAGGAACCAATGCAGCTTGGAAGGACTCACCTCACCCAGGAGGAACGACGGCTTCGCATCAGGAAGGGTCTCTGCCTGTACTGTGGACAACCAGGACACTATGTCCAAACTTGCCCGGCGTTGGCAAAAGGCAGAGCCCACCATTAGAACCGGGAGTTCTGGTGGGCAGTCACGCTGGAATTATGACCTCCCGGCCAGGGGCGGATTTAGGACTGAAGAAGTTCCGGGGCTTAACACACGCACGCGCACACACACACACGCACGCACACGTGACACGCACTAGTCAACATCATATATGTCTTGTACCACATAATTTTTAGCCTGAAGCTACATATTAAGCATTTTCAGGGCAGAGTATTGTTCCTGTTAGTGTTTAGTGTGAGATGATAATAAATATTCCCTTTCTTTCTCCAACAACTTTACCTGATAAGCTAACTTTAGGCAAACCAGCAGCACAACAAATATTTTCAAATAAGACTCACAAACCTGAGTCAACACCAGTCTCATCAAAGCTGGGGTTCTGTCGTACTTTTTGTCAAAAAAACATCCTTATGTCCATCTTCACTCATGCATTTCAGACAGAGACTGTAGAAGAAGCTGGCTGCTGAAGGGCTTCTTCTTCAGTGGTGGAGGCTCAGGCAGGCTGTATACAAACTACTGCCAGCTGCGCCCTTTCTGTTGGACTTTGGTACTGCATGTTACTTCCGCGATTTAGATCCGGGGCTTTTCATAAAACATCCGGGGCTTCAGCCCAAGTACCCGGGCCTAACGGCGCCCCTGCTCCCGGTCCACCCTCTCCTGTCACGACCCTAGTGGATTCGGGCTGTGAACAATCACAGATGGATCCCTGATTGGTCAGCGACTGGGGAATTTCTACTGTGCCTCTCCCTGAACCATTGACTGTTTCCTCACTTGACGGGTGAGCTCTATCTACCATCACCCACAGGACCACTCCACTCCAGCTCCAGGTCTCAGGTAACCACATTGAGACAATCTCACTCTTTGTGTTCCCGTTTCCACATAATCCAGGACATTCTTGGCTCATGCTGCATAACCCACACTTGGATTTGCGTGCCAACAGGGTTGAGGCATGGAGTCCAGAATGCTACCAGAAGTGCCTCAGCTCAGCACCCTCTATTCCCAAGGAGTCCAGTATAGCACCTTCGGAGCCCCCCAAACTCACCAAGGTACCCTCTGTTTACCATGACCTACAACAGGTTTTCATAAGGACCGAGCAGCCACGCTGCCTCGTCATCGCCCCTTCGACTGTGGAATCAACCTGTTACCCGGCGCTCCGCTTTCGTCCAGCTGACGCTACAGCCTCTCCAAACTGGAGCGGGACAGCATGGAAACCTACATCACAGAGGCCTTGGCTAATGGAACCATCAGACCCTCAATGTTGTCCTTGGGTGCCGGTTTCTTTTTTATCGCCAAGAAGGATAGGTCTCTCCGTCCTTGCATTGATTATCGGGGGCTAAACCAGATCACAATTAAGTATAAATACCCTCTGCCGCTAATGTCTTCCACCTTTGAGCCCATTCAGAATGCTACCATCTTCACCCGATTGGACCTACGAAAGTCACGAGTCACGAGCCGAGGGAGGTAAGTGCTCCTTCTCAAATAAACCATCTCTGAGGTTTTTCCCACAGGTGAGGAGTGGAGGGGACACCAGCTGCGCTGGATTGGTAATCAGGGTTCTGGCATAAAAGGAGGATGGAGACAACACTCGACGCCGGATGATTGCTACAGTTTGGTTTGCTCCAGCCATTTGTACTCGTTTGCTTAGCTCGCTTGTTTCTCGTACTTGGATTACTCAGATTTTGACTTTGGATTACTTGGATATTGACTTTGGACACGTCCCTGAAACTTTGTTTGTTTTGCCCTGTCTAGGATTCTCAGACCATCTCCACACCTTCTCCACCAGTGACCCCGGAACCCTCAGGACCACGTCCCATCCTCCTCAAAGGCACCTGACCCATCTCCGCTGCCTCACCCCCCTCGCTCATCAGGACCCCTCCCTTGCTCACCTCGACTCGCCACCATCCCTTCATTCTTACGAACTCCACTCTGGACTATTACCTGCTGTCATCGACTCACTGGACTTCCCCTTCTCTGTTCCCGTTTTTAATAAAGAGACTTTATTTTACTCACCTCTGCAGTCTTGTTCATTCTGCATGTCTTGGGTTAGATGCCTCCCGCAAGTCATGACGCTGATCCTTACCTTCCATCTCTCTGGCTTCTCCTTTTTACCGTCAGTCCTCTGTTGTCCTGCATTGTTTTCTCCTAAAGTGGTTTTTTATTCTTTGCAGAATCCTCTTGCTCCATCCTTCAGTAAGTTTGGTTTTGCTGCCCTGTCAGACAAATTTTTTTTTTATTATCAGCAAAAGATCCTTCACACTTTCTGCTTCCATGTCAGTGGTCTGTGTTCAAACCCACATGTGGCATAAACAACAGTTAGAAATCATCTTATATGTTTTATCAGTCATCGTAGAGACTTATAAACTAAAATGTTTTCTTGTAGCCTGTTACTGTGGGAGAACACCAAAGGAAACCTCTTGCAGATACACTCCTAGGCATGACTCAAACTTCTGTGAAGAAAAACTACCCACTACTCCACATCTCTGGGCCTTAAGACGACTTAAAGAAATCTGATATGCTCAGGCAAGAAATGATCACACTGATCCCTGAATTCTCCTCCAACACCACCAGCAAGTTCAAATATTTAAAGGAAAGTGTCAGAATGTGTAGTGGTAGCTCAACCGACTCCCTAGTTTCTCCACCTGATCTACCTACCACTGGATTAATGATGGATATAAATGATTTGAATGATCAAAAATTTGGTCATTTCACAACTGTCATCCAATAAAACCATTTTACTTCCATACGTGAGCATATTAACACAGAACCATTAGAAAAACCACCATGTGTGCAGTTTGTCTGCCGTTTTTGTTGTTAGCTCTTTAATGACTCGTGTTTAAACTCTTATCTCAACACATACTCACAGAGATACTAGCCTGGCCACAGAATTACTCACAAATGCACCAAATGGCTGCATTATTTCATCATCAAACAGATGTTATCAGCTAAAAGGTTTCACTGTCAACAACTAGAAAGCCTCAGAAATCAATTGTGTGCAGGAAGGGAAAGAGGCCATTCCACTCAGCAGCTAGTAGCATAAATTTATAACAAACCAGAGTCCTGAGAAGAAAACTACATGAGTGAGGTATCCTTATTATTTCAGTTATTTAATGAAACAGACTGAGGAGATGTAGACCATCTCGTGCCGTGAGCTGAGTAAAGTTCAGACCAAATGTCCTCATCAAAGATGTTCCTAAGACACACATTGATTTGTCCTGTGCCCTGCTGGCAGGCCGGGCGCCACATTGATGAGACTGGAGAGGACTGAGAGTACCGTATTCTTCTCTCCTCTGTGGCAGCAGGTGATGTGAAACCAAGACTGCAAGTCCAGAGGTCTCTGCTCTGCCACGTGAAAGTATCAAAGCTCTTCAAGGACAAAAACGGGGCAAAGAACTTCTGTTACACCCCCCTCCTTAGCTCCCAGTTAGTGGATGAGGATTCTCCACTGAAGGAAAGTGAAACAAGTCATGATCAGCTCTGATCAACAAAGGCTGACATTCTCAAGATAATTTCTGACTTTACTTCACGCTTTAGACATTGGCAGACAGAGAAACTTTTCAAGCATCCATTTACTTGACCATGTTCCAAGCTGTGGATTTGACTGCTGTAATGAAGTTGCATTCAAATTTCCAGCAGTTTATGCTGTAACAAGTCCTCATCTACTAATCTCAACAAACAGGATAAAACATGCTTTGAGTTCATGAGAAAGAGATCAAAACGTCCATCCTGCCAGCTGATAAGGGCAGACGAAGTGTGGTTCTGAATATCAAGGAGCAGCTCTCTGAGGTAATCACTTTCCTGAGTGACAATAACACACATGAAAAGGGCAAAGCACAGACCAACTGGGAAATAAACACAAGAAAACCAGGACCGGGTGTAAAAATCACAAGAGACAGGAAATTTGTAGACCGATGCATATTTCACCATCTTCACCAAGAGGAAGCATGGCTTGTTTTCTACTGTGCTGTGAAATTGTAGTCTTTTTGTGTTTAAATGTTTCAAATCAGAAAACAAGCTTCATCGTCACACAAAGATGACACGAGAAGACACACAATAGTTTTTTCAAACGATGATTTTATTTATTAAGAGATAAAAGCGACATAAACAAACTTCATTTGAAAAGTGAATTTTGCATTGTTGTGTTGAATCTGGATCCACCGGTCCGATCCGTCGCCAGCTATCGTCTGGGTGGACCCCGGATCCCTGGTTCTGCTGTCAGGCTCCTTTCCCATTTTATTTTCAGGGCAGGGTTGTTTGTTCTCAAATCAACAAACCAAACTATGACTGTGTTCATAGCAAGCATCACATGTAAACATCAACATGTCTGCATAACCAGGTCAACCACCGTAGAAAACTGACGTTCGGCTCACTGAAACATCACTGTATGAAGTGAAATAGGAAACTAGTTGTTCACAACTATTTTTTGCAAAAACCCTGACCCTGCCCTGACCAAGAGATCATAAATATCTATTTATTATTAAAATATATTTTTTAAACACCCCAAAATGTTTTTAACAATTTTGTGGAGTCTGAAATTTTTCTCAAGCTTTGAAAAGTCACTGTTCACAAAAACATGTAGATGTCATTATATATATAATGTAAATTACATTTTAAACTGATGATTATATTCCTATGAATCTAATATGATTACATCAGCTTATTTTACTGCTCAGCCAGTGCCTATACTGAAATCCAGATGTATATTTTACCAGCTTTATGATTTATTCTGAGGATTGTGTGAAGTGTGTATTGTTTTTACATAATCTTGCCTAATGCACAGTGAAAGTGGTTCACCACTACAACACCTACATACTATAAAAGCAAGTTAAATGAATCTGCAAAACTCAAATGAGTGTGATTTGGGTGGAAATGGGAGACTGGAAGCATTAGTCAGGTACTTATTTTCTTTGATAAAGCACCCACCAGGATTATTTTCTGTCATTCCCAAATAACAGGCAGAGATGGAGGAACGTCAGCCCCAAATGTATTCAGCCATGACTGGACAGCCGCCCCAGGGACAGAGACGGCATGCACATTTCACCATGAGACTAAATTTGAGATGAAAATAGATCACTCAAGTCATCAAAAGCTAGGAGGAGATGAATGAGAGAGATTGATAGAGGGAGACAGAGAATGGAAGATTTCTTTATTATTATTATTATTATTATTATTATTATTATTTCCCATGTCCTGTCTGGCTGTGAAGCAAACAGATTTATTGTCTGAATGCTGGTGACAAGCCTTACAGATTTACTCTCAGGTGGAGCATCAGAGCTTTTGCTTTAATGTCACGCCTGATACTTAAAACTTTATTGTTATTGTTTTGAATGCTTTATAATTTCGACCAGACACAGAGACAGAAGTGAAAGAGAAAGGAAGAAAAAAAAAGGAATGGGGGGGGGGGGGGGGGGGTCACAAAAATAAACAGTCAGTGATGAACAAGAGTCTGCTTCTAGACCTGCAGAAAAAGAAAAACAAACAAATTAAAAAAAGAAGGGGACACACAACAATACAACAGGATCAAGCTATCACTGCGTCATCCTGATGACGAAATGTAAAATCAACATTGTTTTACTGAACTATCACATGATAATAAATCACAGTGCATTTAGTGTCAACCACAGCCTTAAGACCTTTGTTGAACGTGCCCAAGTCCAAGCTTATGAGAGCACCATGTGAGCACCTATGTGTGTACCCGTGCTTGTATATGTAAGGTTTCTCTATGGGAGCGTCCAATAGAGAGTGAGAGGGGCCACAGATCTGCCCCCCAAAGATGTGTAGGAGATGGAGGGAGCTCCAGTCCCAGAGATCCAGGAGCTGTCCCAGAGCGCAGGGACCCCAGGGAGACTGTAACCAGAATAGCCCCTGGCCCCTATCAAGAGGCGCAGAGGATTGCCCCGGGGTGTCACAACCAGCAGCCAGCAGAGTCCCGGGAGATATCAGCGGCAAGCCCACAGGGTCGCCCGCAGCCTCCCACCCCCAAGCCAGCCCAGCCCGGAACCCAGCGACCTGGGACCCTGGGGCGACCAGCCCCGTCGGGGACACAGCAGAGCCCAGGGACTCGGATCCCACCAGGCAGCCACTGGGATCGATCAGGCAGATGCTAAAAATCTTAAACCCCCCTGACCCGGGAGCCACGAAGGCAGACCAAGGCACCACACTCCACACCAAATGTGGCAGGGGGAGGGGACGAGAGGCGAAGATGTGTAGTAACACAAGAAATCCCAGAGGGGAGGAGTCCAAGACCCCACCTTCGTTTTCTGCTTCAGGTCGGTAACAAGATGGCGCCTGTGCTTAGCTTAGCCGCAGTCACCGGCCACTTTTTCAAACTTTTCTCCACTAACCTCCACTTATCCACCTTGCTCCTGTCTGCGACCCTCTTCAGTAGTGTCCCTGCTACCATCTCCTATGATCGCCAGACTCTTTTGACCTTCCGTTCGTTCACGATCGCCCAAGATGCACCGAGGACGTACCTTCCTGTTTGTTTACCTGAGCTGCGCTCTGGCCCAGAGCCAAACGATTCCTACCAGGATTCCTCCAGCGATGTTAATCTGGTCCCGGGAAAAGTCGGAGGAAAAGAGGTAAACGAGCAGGAATCCAGGTGAGAATAAGACTTCTCTTAAAGTGTGGTTTATCTAGTAAACATTGGCGTGATCTTCTAGCTTCTTGTCCTTTGTTTGGTGACTTGACGTCACTTCCGCATTCCCACCAGGCTGCGTTGCGGCGCGGTTTCTCCGTCCAAGTTTTTTCAGGTCGGTTTATCCTCATTCTTCAGTGGGTTCCCCTCCTGTTCTCTCCTTGAGTGGTTTTTATAAACACCGTGGATCTAACTCTGCTAATTTACATCCTCTAACTCCAGCTGTTTTAGTAGTTTCTGATTCCTCCACCTCACTCAGCATGGCTCTATTAAACACTCGATCTGTTAACAATGAGTCCTTCCTGCTTAATGATTTAATTCTCTCTAAAAGCCTGGATTTTCTGTTTCTGACTGAAGTTTGGCAGCAAAAATCTGATTATTCTGGTCTGATTGAACTCTGCCTGAGTGGTTATTCTTTTCTTAGCCAGCCCCGGGGTTCTGGTCATGGTGGAGGCCTAGCTGTTGTTTTCAGAGACCATCTTCCATGTAGCTCTCCATCAGGGGTGGGGAACCCTGGTCCATCGAGGGCCGCTATCCAGCATATTTTAGTTTCAACCCTGCATCATCCCACCTGATTTCAATCAGCAGGTGATTTACAAGCTTCTGCAGAGCCTGAAAAGCTGCAGAACATGTGAATCAACCACTGAATCAGAAGGGTTGGAGCAAAGACACACAGGATACCGGCCCTCGAGGACCAGGTTTCCCCACTCCTGCTCTACAACCTCTGGTCACTTTGCTCCCTTTGAACTGCAGGTGATCAAAGTCGGGCGTAAGGACCCGTTCTACTGTGCTGTGGTTTATCGTCCACCTGGTCCAAACAGTTCTTTCCTTCTGGAGTTTAATGACTTTCTATCCTCCACTGTGAACCTGTCCAGACTGGTGATTGTTGGTGACTTTAATATCCAGGTTGATAATCCCTCAGACCACTTTGCCATGTATTTCTCCAGCCTTATGGACTCCTTCAGCTTTACCCAGCATGTTTCTGGCCCCACCATATATTAATGTCGATGGGCCCCACACACACCAGGGGACACATTCTAGACCTTGATTTTACCCTGAGTCTAAATGCTGACAGTGTTTGTCCGGAGGATGTTTGTATTTCAGATCACCATTGCATTTTCTTTAACTTGTCAGTTTCTGCGTCCCCACCTCCTGCTCGCCATCTGGTTAGTTCTCATTTTCTTAACGAGAGCACAGCTAGCAATGTTTCTGCTGCTTTTGATCCACCCTGTTCTTCTGATAACGACCCAGATTCCTTAACTTCTCAGTTTAACGAGCACTGCCTCTCCATTCTGGACAACATCTGTCCTGTCAGAACCAGATCAGTTCCTGCAGTGAACCCTACTCCCTGGTTTAATGACAGCCTTCACAGCCTGAAGCGCCAATGCAGAAAAATTGAGCACGTGT
The DNA here is from genome assembly GCF_043380555.1 of Nothobranchius furzeri. Lineage (NCBI taxonomy): Eukaryota > Metazoa > Chordata > Actinopteri > Cyprinodontiformes > Nothobranchiidae > Nothobranchius > Nothobranchius furzeri. The sequence continues at coordinate 63,300,305 of NC_091744.1, read as the reverse complement.
TGAAGAAAACCCATCTCCATGTCCATCTGTTGCACATAAAGGATCTTCTGACATCCTTTAACTCTGCAGTCAGAGATGCAAGGGTTTACTTTTTCCAACCTGGTGTCCCAGAGCAAAGGGAACCCCAAGGTGCTGTTTAACACCATCAGCAGCATCGTTTCTCCTGCCTCTCCTACAGCCTTCATCCACTCTGTTGCAGACTGTGAGAACTTTCTCTCTTTCTTTGTGGACAAAGTCAATAAGGTCAGATCTAGCATCTCTCCTTCAGCCTTATCGCTGCCTCTCCTGACTCCAACCAGGCCCGTCATCCTAGATAGTTTTGCTCCTGTTTCTTTGCCTGAGTTAACCAAACTAGTTAACTCTATGAAGACCTCTGCATGCCCCCTCCACATCTTACCCTCATCTTTGTTTAAAAGTGCTTTTCAGTCCATCGGTCCCAGCGTGCTCTCTATAATTAATGCTTCTCTGGTTTCTGGTCAGGTCCCTGCTTATTTTAAGAACGCTGTAATCCACCCGCTTCTTAAAAAACCGAGTCTCGACCCCTCTCTCCATAGCAGCTTCAGACCCATCTCTAAACTTCCGTTCATCTCCAAGATCTTGGAAAAGGTTGTGGCTAAACAACTCACAGCTGCTCTTGATGAACATAACATCTATGATTGCTTCCAGTCAGGTTTTCGTAGAGCTCATTCTACTGAAACAGCTCTTCTTAGGTTCTCTAATGACCTTCTGACTCACAGTGATGCAGGGGACTGTTCTGTTCTGGTCCTGCTGGACCTGACTGCAGCCTTTGACACTGTTGACCATCACCTGCTACTGGAGAGGCTGAGAGACTGGGTAGGCCGATCAGGAACTGCTCTGGAGTAGTTATCCTCTTATCTTTCTGAGCGTGGCCGTCTCCCAGTTTAGGTCAGCCACCACCTCCCTTACCCATGGTGTCCCACAAGGTTCTGTGCTGGGGCCTCTGCTCTTCCTTCTCTGTCTGCTTCCTCTTCAGCACATCCTGAGCTCCTTCAAAGGAATCTCCTACCATCTTTATGCAGATGACATCCAACTGCACATCTCCTTTAAGCCCCATGAGATGTCTAAGCTGCAGCTGTTACACACCTGCTTAGACTCTATCAAAAGCTGGATGGCTGGGAGCTTTCTACAGCTGAATGAAGATAAGACTGAGATCCTCATCTGTGCCCCAGACAAGCTGGTTCCCAAAGTCAGAGACTCTCTTGGTCAGCTTGCTTCTCACACCAAACCCTCTGTCGGGAATCTTGGTGTGACCTTTGACCAAGCTCTCACCCTGGATTCTCATGTCAGTTCTCTTGTTCGCTCTTCCTTCTTCCATCTCAGGAACATTGCAAGGCTGAGTCCCATTCTGTCCCGCTCTGAACTTGAGACCGTTATCCACACCTTCATCTCCTCACGCTTAGACTACTGTAACTCTCTTTTCACGTGTCTGAGCAGAACCTCCCTGAACCGTCTACAGGTGGTTCAGAATGCCTTTGCTCGGCTTCTGACCAAGTCCTCCAATCACACCCACATCACCCCGCTTCTCCTCCAGCTTCACTGGCTGCCAGTCAACTTCAGGGTTCATTTCAAGATCCTGGTTCTGGTCTATAGGGCCTTATATGGACAAGCACCATCTTACATTGGTGATCTTCTTAGTCCCTACACCCCCAGCAGGTCCCTGAGGTCCAGTGATCAAAGCCTACTGGTTGTGCAACGCACCAGGCTAAAGACCAAAGGTGACAGATCATTTGCAGCTGTGGCCCCCAGACTCTGGACCTCTCTCCCCCTGAGCCTGAGATCAGTGGACTCTTTAAAAAGCAGGTGAAAACTCACCTGTTCAAGCTTTTGTGTGACCTTCTTCACCACTCTCTCTTTATTCTGCTCTCCCCACCTATTCCACCTTCCTCAGGATCCGCTGATTTCCCTCTTTCCTATTCACTCTCTCTCTTTCTTAACATTTTTTAATCACAATAGTCTATTTTTGCTCATTTTAAATATTTTTAAATCATTTTCTAAATTATTTTTTATATTTTTACATTTTTTGTTTTTGTGAAGCACCTCGTGATTTTTATCTTGAGAGGTGCTATAGAAAAGATCTTTTTGTCTTCTTCTTCTGACATATACAGTTATATACAGACACAGTGACATACTCCCTCCCTCATGCTCACACATACACATACAACCTAAGATTTACAAAAATGAACGCTAGACACCCACTACCGCTCCACATACACACCCTATTCACTCTGGTCTCAGTATTGCTGCACAATGAGTACAACCATCACCGGTTCCCAGAGTTCGCCCCTTTCTGCTGGGGTGATGATGAGCAGGCTCCCCCGCCCAACGCTGAGCAAAGCATCCCACCACCCCAGCCTCCAACCAGACGACCAGCCCCCCCTCCTAGCCTCCAGCCTCTGGAAGCCAAGCATCAACAGAGGTGTGCTAAGACCCCTAGTCTCCCTCCGCCTGCTCCAATACAGTGTTAGTGCGTGTTGATGAGGTGTATTCCACGGCTGTGGTGAGCGGGCAATGGAGGATTTCTAATGGGCAAAGCCAGAGTTTTACTGAAACAGGAGCGAGACGCTGAGATGGGTGAGGATATTGTTCTAATGAGCGTTGGAGAATGAGGCAAATGGAAAAAAATACACACAACATTTTTCAAGAAGTGCTTTTATTAAGAAACAAAACATGCAATAAATAACAAGCTCCTCAATACAAATAAGAAAAATCCACCAACTAATATAGTGAAAGTCAGCTCTGAGATTCCTGGACTGAAGACCCCCCAACTGCATTGGTTTTATTAGTCTTTATGAAAAGAAAAAAAAAACTAATGAAAAATGTATTTATATAACAATACTAGGATGTTATGGGTCCAAGCTAATATTTCCTTCTGAAGGCTCAGTAGAAAATATGGTCCAGAGGAAGGCAGGGAGAAATAAACATGATTACACTGAACATCTACTTCTACCTGATTGAGCCGGACTGATATGATGGCCTCTTGCTGATATGGCTGTTTTGTTTTCCAGAGGTTTACATTAAAACTGTGTGCTTTCCCAAGTTGCATATTTTATGCGAGAACGGTCAAATGATGAGGATGCAATAATTGCAACAGCATAACCATTAAGAACTGGTAAATAAGTGATTTACAGTAAATTGACAAACAATCAAGGGTTGACAAAGTTTACAGTGAAAGGGGGCAAATTATGACTTTTGTCTTATAGTTCTATAGTTGATACAAACATGTATATGAAATTCTTTGCACAAAATCCCATAAACTGTTTTATTCTCGACAGTTTCAGTACCTTCCAGAATGTCGTTGCAAAATTCTGATCCTTTGAGAAAACAACCTGGAACCGGCCATGTCCATTCATCCCCCTCGCAGGCTAAGAAGCTCTGAGATCAAGGAGGGGCTCAGAGTAAAGCATCGACATAAATATACTGGACAACTCCTTTCCATAGGCTCCAATATCACGTTTTTGAGGCCAAATGGGAGGTGGCCACCACCGCCATTTTGACCGTGTCACAGGTTCCGTCAAGCCCAGACAATTCCAAAAAAGGGAAGAGAGGAGGAGCTGAGGGTGGAGCTGTAAGGCTGGGATCAACTGACGATACCCGATCGAACTAGCTACACGCTAACCTGAAGCTAACCCTGGCTAACCCAAAGCTAACGCGGAGGTGGGAGCTAAGCTAATGGAGGTAGCAACCTAGCTACAACCGGAGTTAACTGTTTACAACACCAGAGCTTCTGAGTCAGAGCTACGCCGGGCTGACCGCTGGGTAAAACCGGGTGGAACACAGAGGTCTCTGAGACCTCCACAAGCCGGCAGCCGCACAGCAGACAAGGGCCGCTGCGATCTGAGATGTGCAGAGCTGCCACTGGGGAGAACCGGGTGGAAAAGTTTCTATCCCAGATCTCCACAAGCCGGCAACCCGCGCAGCAAACAGAAGCCGCGATCAGACAGAGATGCGCCGAGCTGTGGGGAGGGGAGAAACGGGTGGAAAACATCGGTCTCCCGAGAGCTCCACAAGCCGATAGTCAGAACCCAGCTCCACCAACATGTTATATTTCAACCCATTTTCTAAAGTGCAGCATTATGTTAAATGCACTGGGCTTTACCCTATTACATTTAAATTTCATGGTTAAACAGTACATGTTAAAATCTAAGCTCAGCTCGGCAGTGACCTAAAATACATAAATATAATTTTACTTACCGAAAAAAATGAAGTGGAGACTCCTTGGACGCTGTATTAGTGCAATTAATGCCACAGCAAGTCATTTTGTCCAACAATTGCACTAAAAATATCCAAAAAAGAATACACAAACACAGAGACTCCAAATGCCGGAGCAGTTTCCAAGCCAGGCAGAGGCTCTACTGAGGCCTTTCCACGGAGCTAGCTCTGTGGTCACGTGGGTTGGATGCTCATTAATTATACAGAATTTTAGGCTTTTAATACACTTAAATAGAAGAGTGAGAAAAAAATTCACCCCCCTCAGAGTTGTCATGAGTGTAAACTAGATCATTTAAACAAAAAACATGTTTTGGTACCAGGCTTTAAACATGTTTATTTCTGCTGTGAAATTGGTATTTTTAACATGGGAGTCAATGAGGATTTGCTCGCTTCTGACACCAGCCCCCAGCGGATGAGGGTGGAACTGCAATTTATTTCACTTCCGGGTTTGCCTCAATTTTAGAGCTGCATTGTGGGGGCTTGGAGTAAAGCTGCTACTCCAATGCTAATTTCCCTGTTTGTGACATCACAAGCTGTGATTTTTTTTCCTTTCACACAGCTTGTTTTAGGCACATAATTCCTAAAACCAAACACTGAAACATGGATGGACAGGTTTTTTTTCTATGTTTGGACTGATTATAGAGGCAGTAGAGACCCACATGGTAACACAAAAGACTGCAAAAGGTGAAGATGAGTTATGAACAGTGTTCACTTTAACTAGAAAATGTAATTTAGTTTTAGTCTTAGTCTTTGGACTAAAATTCTTTTAAATTTTGGTCACAATTTATTCATCCAATTTGTTTTAGTTTTAGTCTTATTTTAGTTAACAAAAATATTTGTGTTTTTCTTCTGATGCAATAATTTTCAACTTGTGTAAAGGAAAAGTTAGCTAAACCTACCTGAAACTGTAAAGAATATGTAAAATTCACATTTCACACTTTGCACCAATAAAACTACATACTTATAATTGTTTCTATAACATTAATTAACGGAAACAACCTAAATAAATGCTGACAGGTTGAAATTGTGCCTCTCAACATTAATAAAATAAAAAATCTGTATAATGTGCAGTAATATTTGTAAAAATGAGAGGAAATTACACCATACTATCAAAACATTCAAATATAATACTCTAAAGGTAAACTAAAGGTATGAAATGTTTTCAGGTGTATTTATTAGAGTTTTTATTAGACTGATTGATGACGGTGGGACACCTGAACGTTTCTCCTCACAAGAGCACCGCTAGAACACCAAACGCTGATCATACCAGCTGTAGCAGCCACAAGAATAGAAACGACCAGACAACAAGATGTGCGTCGCTCTGCTCTGTGGTTCGGTTTGGTTCGCTGAGCTCCAGCTGATGGAAAGTGTTGCATCAGAGTTTCAAACATCTTCTGAATCCTACTTTACATTTTGTGCTGAGTCAGCCTGACCATTAAGTGGTAATATGTGCCTATGTGTGTGTGTGTGTGTGTGTGTGTGTGTGTGTGTGTGTGTGTGTGTGTGTGTCTGAAACCCAGGAGACAGAGACATGAACCAGTTTTGTCCTAAAAATCGCAGCTCAACTCTGAAACACACAACGTGGTCTGTACAGCAGCATTCAGCTCATCTGCTGTCTGTTTCCTCTAAGTAGCACTAAGCTATCCTTTTCCCCTTCTGCGCTGTTCTTGATTCTTCCACCTTTGTTGGGTCAGAACCTCCCAGCACGCAACCAGCTTGTATAAATCAGTCATCAGGCCTCGACAGCGTTCACATCTCAGTCAGCACAAAGTCCCCCACAATCAAGATCCATCCCTTCATGTGAGCTACATCGGTCCATGCCTTTGGATCTTTAGGCAGCACAAAAAATCCTGATCAAGCATGCACACAGAGCTCTATTGTGTTATATTGGCTGTCACGCTAATGGGTTGTCAGTACTTTGTCTGCTGAAATATGTTCATATCGAAGGCAGACTGCAGGAAAAAAAGCTGCAAAGCATTGCTGCAATAAAAATAAATAAATAAATAAATCAGCAGATATCCTCTCTCTCTCTCTCTCTCTCTCGTGTGTGTCATGTAGCTTGGAGCGGTGGTTTAATAACATCAAAAACAAGAATTATTTCTACCTGAAGTTTCACAGAGTTTCTCTCTCAACAACAGTTTAAATCCCACATAGTTCATAATGTCAACAGTCTGATGGCTAAAAGTCAACATGTTTGGCATTGAAACAAGAACAAATACTTGCTTCTTACTGGAACATTTTTGAAAGATAAAATTGTCTGATATAATTGTGATGAGGGGGGAAGCCACAAGACATAAAATGTCATAAAATGTATGAAAATTTTTTTTTTATTGCCATGAAAGTGGACGGAGGCCTGTTTAGGACAATTTAGATACCACAATATATTTGTTTCAAAAGGGTCAGATGTAAAAGCAGCTGAAATCATTACTGACAATTTCATCTGATGACCCAGCCTCCTACTACAACAGAAACCTCTCCACCCTTCTGAATGTTCACGCTCCACTAAAAACCAGATCTGTTTCCTTCACCCGTTCGTCACCAAGGTCCCCCCCCCCTGCTCTCCGTCAGCTCAAAGCTCAAGGACGCCAACCAGAACGACTCTACAAGAGAACTAGACTTGCCATACACAAAGAAATGTACTCCAGTCACATAATGTTCTACAAGGACCATCTCTCATCAGCTAAGTCTGCTTATTATTCTGGATTAATTCATTCTAACCAAAAATAATTCAAAAACTTTTTTTCTGTCCTGAACAATAACACCAAACCTCCCGACTTCCTCCCCCTCCATCTGCAATCCAATGACTTCTGTAACGTCCTCATGTCCTATTTTGTTTCAAAAATCACCGACATCCATCAGCATCTAGCTCATCTTATCTAGCCTCATGCTGCTTCTGCAATGGACATCGCTGTCCCCTCCCTACATCACACAACTACATTTTCCAGTTTCATCCTTCCCTCAGTCCATGACATCACTGAACTCATCCTCAAATCCAAACCCTCCACCTGTCAGCTCGATCCACTCCCTACAGTTCTTGTTAAATCGTGCCTCCCTTCTCTCGCTCCTCTCATAACCATTATTATTCAAAACTCTGCTCATCACTCCCAAAGCTCTTCATAACCTGGCTGCATCCTACATATCTGATCTCATTCACACCGCCGCTCCTGTCCGCTCACTTCGTTCCTCTTCTGCACCTCATTTCTCTGCTCCCCCTACGCGCCTCGTCACTGTGGGGAGTAGAGCATTCAGCCGCTTTGCTCCCCACCTCTGGAATTCTCTTCCCCCTGACCTCTGCACCATTCACTCTCTCCCACTTCTTAAATCAAAACTCCAAACCCACCTCTTCAGACAAGCTTTTACTAACTAGTTTCAAAATCATTGTTTTAATTTTTACATCATAGTGTTTTTATACATTTCTGTAAAGTGTTGATCTTGTTTTATTTTTTTCCATTGCTGTAAAGTGTCCTTGGGTGTTAAGAAAGGAGCTTTTAAATAAAATGTATTATTATTATTACTTTTCTTAGAATTAATCCATTAATATGAGGTGATTGACCCTTGATTATTTGTCAAAGATGGCGTGATATTTAAAGATGCTGCATTTCATACATCCAAATCAGGCACAGAGCTGAGAAAAAGAAAGTATCTGTCTCAGTTTCTCTCCTGAGAGTTTGGTTTTACTCTATAAACATGTCCTTGAATCAGACGGTACATCTCAGTCAAGTCTGGAGTCTCCGTCTGCCTCCGACCTGCGCTCTGACCTTCCTGCAGATAAGCTAAATGAAAAGAGCACCAGGACAGATACATAAATAAATAATGCCAAAGTTGCTGCTGGTATTCTGAGCGGTGATGGATGGGAGGTCTGGGACAGTGTGTGGGAACGTGGCAGGCTGAAAGGCACTAGAGCTGACAGCAAGAGAAGGCTACAGCTTTACCCTCATAAGACGGTGACGTGTGATTGGCTGAAGGCTAAAGTGGCAGATATCAAGGATTTATTCCTGTCTAAGTGTCAAACTCACGCTGATTCCCCATCTCCGTTCAGACATTGCACATTTATATGAGTAATGTGAGAGCAGAAACGCAGAGTGACTTTTCATCAAGTTGTATTTCACGAGTTCAGATGTGACTGATGCAGAAACCAGATCAGGGTAGATGAATTTTCCTGCAGAAGGCTGAAGCAGGAGAACGGAGAACAATGGGGCCATCACTTCATTCTGTATCAGATTTCTGTGGACTGTGCCAAGCCTGGCAGGTGACCGGGTCAGATGTGTGACACTCACAGATCACCTAAGCTCACTGACTGTTGTCATGCCAATAGAAGATGTGGCCACTCGGCCGCGAGTACTTATGCCTTTTAGTCATACTTGTAAATGAGGAAGAAAAATTCTGTTCATTAAATTCATTAAAAACATCTCTAATGACACATCAGAAACACCCACTCACCTCAGATTAGCCATTAGCTCACTTGGCCAATCCAAACTAATATCTATTTCTCCAAACTGAGGCTGTTCAAAGAACTTTCCACAACAATAGCAAATAAATTGTTTGCAGGAACCTACTTCAAATGCATCAATCTGATCTAATGAAAAGCTGTCAGATTTGAAAAAACAGTTTAAAAATTTATTCCTGAACTGTTCAAATCAAAGTACTTTATTCAACCTTATTAGTGACCAGCATGTTCTTTGCATGCTTAAATAATGAAAACATCTTGCAATCTTAAATAACTATAATAAAAATACTAAAGGAATAGAATTAGCATCAGTTTAAACCAGATTTATCCAATTCATACTTTGACAAGTAGGCAGAGTGCTAAATGTTTTTTATTATAAAGGCAAAAAATGAAAAATGTCACATGATTAGTGATGAATGAAGAGTTATTACTTAATCATTTGAGGTAATCGAATGATGCATGAGATTACTTTTGCACAAGAGGCAGTAACTCAGGAGAAGTGCACAACACAAAACACAAGAACACTTCTGTGATAATTTTGCAGCTGCACGGGTTTAATCAACACTCACAACTCAAGCAGCTGCTTTCCTCCCAAAATCTTTTTGTTTTTTCAGATTTTGCCACAATCCATTATGATTTTTCAGATCACTTAAGGTTGCAATATTATTAAAATCTAATTAATTTAAGTGAAGCAATAACATTTTAACATATAAATAAACAAACAAAAATACATACATAAATATTACATAAAGATTCAGGCCTCACAGGTGCTAGGATGTTACCATAGTGACTTGATTTGATTGTGCAAATGAAATGAAGTTTGCCAACTCCTCCCTGAAGTTCAAACAGATGAACTGAAGAGTGCCCTAAATAAACACAGAAGAGCTCTCTGTGAGCGAATGTTTTTGTCACAACAGTAAACCAGTGTAATAAATAGTTTGTGGGAAAATACAGAAACAAGTCTCAGAAATATATTTGCTGATACTTATTTTTTTATTCATTTTGTTTAGTTATTCATTTATCTATCTGTAATAAACAATTATCATTTCATTGATATTATGTGATTGTGTCCTTAAATGTCAGCCCCAACAGGAGGCAGCTCGCCACTCTGAAGTTGCAAGTGGAATAGTCTGGCCACAGAGGGTAGTGGGGGTCTGTAAAGGGTGATTTTAGCCCATACTGGCTCAAGAAAATGATTTAAAAATATGGAAAAAGTTGCATCATATCCTTTTACCACAGTCTGCATGGCTGATCTGATCAAGACCATGACTGACAGCTAACACTGGTGGTAACTGGTCACCATTACTCCCAGTTCCCAAACAGACAAACAAACAAAGTAATGTGCTAATCTGTGCAGAAATCAGCTGCAACAAAATAAATAATCCTGCTGGGTGAAATTGAAATGTTTAACCTCAGAGCACATGAAAGAGACAGAGCGAAGGAGACATGGAGCTCTGAAGACAGTTTAAGTAGATCTGACCTTGGTAATTTCATGCTGTTCCACACACGTTCTTAAGAGCGATTAGACGTAAAAGCACTCAGTCTGAGAGAAGGGAAGCTGTGCAGAAAGGCCTCCAGTTTGCTTCACCTGAACATGAAAAGGTCTTTTTCTTCACAGACAAGAGATGTAAGAATATTTACAATATTTTGGTAAATTAACAAAAATCTGTCTGTCTCACATCTTTTAGTTTGTAGACTTTTATTTCTAAGAGAGCGTCAAAGAAAGGAAAAGATTTGGGCTAAAAGAGGTAATAGTTTTGAAGAATAACGATCATTTTAGAGTTTTATTTTAAATGTTTTAGAGAAAAAATGGATCCAGAAAACAAAATAATTAAGGGAGCATTACATGCATTAAAGCACACTGATTGTTATTTACCCATTAATCTTTCGTTTTCATCACTTAATCGATTCACTTCTTCTGCAGCTTTTAAACCCGAGTACACACACCACTGTACTAATTAACAGAGTAACATAAATGACCGCTCACATATTCAAAATCTGTTGACAAACACAGAATAAATTTTTTATAAAAATAGTGAAATATCAGTAAGGTAAGGGGTAGTGTGTCATGTTTACTGTTATGAGAGATCACAGTGAGCCCTGATTGGTTGACATCCCATGAGGCCAAATAAGCACCCTGCCACATGAGCATCAAAATGCAACAACTACAAATAGTGTAATATGCAAATGAATTCCTGAAAAGCTGAAAACAATTTCCCTATCAACAACAATTTGGTGAAACAAGAGAGAAAACTTGTCTCCACGTCTCAGGAAACCATCAAAATAAAAGCATCATTTCAGTTTTAAACAGGTCTCAGAAAATTTATTTCAAGTGACTGAACTGTCATTTTTATAAGTTTCATGGTTAATCGCAGTTTAATACAAACAGTATTTTTAATAAGACTCTTTTAAGCTGTCTCAACACTCCAAAAACCCTTCTTGTTACTCCCACAGACATCCCTTTTCTTTAAAATGTTGATATTTTTGTCTTCTTTCACTTGGTGAGCCTTTTGTTGCTGTGATTTCCCTGAAACTCCTCAGGCACACAGAACTGACATGTGACCATCAGACACTATCCCACCTACAACTCAGAAACAGTTTTTGAGTACAGTTAATTGTTTTTGCACAGCAGCTGTTAGTTTGGGGCTTAACCTCTTATCTATGTTTCTGAGTCCTTGTATAAAATACAGTCCTGAAAAGGGACACAGGCATGTTGTGATGAGCCTAATGAGCCACTGACAGCAGCTTTAACATTTCTTTTTAAGCGACCTATAGTTTATTCAACAAAATGTACGCATTTTGTCATACAGATGACTACAAAGGAATGTCATAAATTATTTTATAGAAGAAAGCCTGTCCTCTCTTTAACGCCACAGCCTGAGTGCATTTCCCCGAGGGGTGAGACTCCGAGCTCCTCTAATGAATACCTTGGCCTTTCATTTAGAGACACCTCACTGATCACTCATGGAGCCTCCTGCAGGGCTTTTAATGCTCCATCTAGTCCCATCAGAACTACCTGTCGTGTTTTTTCTCTGCCAGAGCAACAAGTCCAGAGCCGCCTCTAAAGGCTATAGTTGAGCTAGAGACAGCAGAATTTAATTAACTCTCCGTTAAAGCCTCCTCCTCCTCCTCTCACTGCCTAACATGCCTCTCCTCTTGCCTTCGTGGACCAGATGGGCGGAGTGAAAGCAAAAGGTTTGCGATTACCTTTGGATCAGGCTGCTCCAAGTGTGAAATTATTGTCACGGTTGAATGATGTAGCTGTAAGCCTCTAAGTAACTGTTTGAAATTATGCCAAAAAAAAAAGGGGTCTTTCAGAGAGGGAGACAGACATTTAGGGGTGATTAGTTACTGGTGATCACAGATTACCTCCCTCGGTTCCCCGAGATCACTTTAATTTTATTTTCATGACTGTTTGGGGCATTTTCTGCTGCGGTAAGTTAGGAATTGCTGTGATCCATGGACAGCTGCCTACAAACTGGTGCTTTTGCATCTCGGCTAATCATCTAGGGGGGAGTTGTGGTAAACACTTTCATTTCTCTCAATGACATCAGCAGTGCAGACCCCAAATCAGAATAAATGAGGCTTATCCTTCAAAGAAGAGGACAATTTAGCATCTGTTTACATCAGTGATGCTAAACCTAAGGCCGTGTTTGTCTTCAGGAAAGCTCCCATGACTGTGGGGGCAGAGTGATTTGAAAGTTAGCACCTGTTCAGGAGAAACACGTCACCCACAGCTGGAACAGGCTTCTGGTTTGTTTTTGGAACACATTTTATTTTTATGAAAGGACAAACATGGCAATGATTTAAAAATAAAAGACAGTTGGAATGTTAAAAATCATGTTTGAAGACAGCAAAGTGGTGTGATGCTCGTTGGAATGTTGTATAAAAACCCGAATAAGACTTTAGTTGTCTTGTACAATTCCAGTGCCAAAAAAATATTTGGCACCAGAAAACCAACATGTCAGAGAAACATACACATTTTTCCTATTTAAAACAAAAACAAGCGGTTAATTAAAACAATGCACAAAAATGATCCACTTTTCTTTATACAGTAGACTTTCAGCTGAACGTTTACTGAAAAAAGTAAATCACAGAACAAGGAACTTATTTCAGTCGTTCTTTTTTCAATCATTTCCTAAAGATCTGTTCCATTTATGTCTAAAACAGATCACAAATGGTGAGCTGTGTTTTAGACACAGACAATGCTGGGTAAAGAGGCTCAGAAAATCTGTGCTGGTAGGAGTACAGTAAGGCAAGACTGCCCCCTGGTGTCACATTAAAGAACGATAAACTGCCCTCTTCAAAGTCCAGGAACACTCCCACTCTCTGCAGCCCATCTGCCTTCACAGGGACCGACTCCTTGCTGTGCAGCGCCTCCACCTTCTTCTTATCGCACGCCAGGCACCAGGAGTAGCTGTTGAACCCCAGCCGAGAGCTGTCCTTTTGGCCCTTCCTTTCTATCTGACCCTCACACACACCCACCTTCCAGCGGCCGTCGTCTACACACACCCTCACCTCCCAGTACCAGCGACCCCCTTTCAGGGCAGAGGAGGCCAGCACCTGAGGGAAGGAGCTGAAGCGACCTTCGTGCTCCACGTAAGCCTGCTGGGAATCGGCGTAGGCCACACTCCTGTTGTCATCGGACAGCTGCAGCTTCGGATGGGCCGTGTCCGCATCCAAGACAGGAATGGTGCCATCTGCAGGCGGGAAAAGGAAGTCATGAACCAAGAACGCAGACACATGTGTTGGTCTAAAAGGGATCATCAGTGAGGCGTGTCTTACACAGCAACCTGTAGAGGTCTCCGTCTTTGCCTGGCATGGCGAGAACGACCTTGTCCAGACGTCTCTCTGTCCATCTCTGCAGACAGTTCAGACGAGCATGGTCCACTTCTTCCACTTTTGGGGCCTCGAACAGCTCCACACAGTTCCCCACCTCATTAGTCCTGGTGAGGAAGAGTAGTCAGTGCACAACTTTAAAACGGGTAAACTTAGCACTTGTGTTTTAAATAGCCCGCAATTAGAATTTGTTTATACAAAAAGTGATGAGATAAGATTCTGCCAACTGCTGAAAGTCCCACTTGTATTAAATTAGCATCTGATGCAACAGAATCTGATGCTGTCCTTCAGGATGTTTTATAATTGGTGTCCCCTCATTATTCCTTATTTATGAAATGTGGAGCTAACAAACCACCTCCATACAGAAAACAAACTTACAGTTCAGATGTTCTGCTGTATTCCTACAAAGACAAAGAAAAACATTGTTTTTAGGAACAGAAACAGTAATTAAGCCCAAAGAGAATCCCTAGCAACCAAGAAAGCTCCAGTGACCATAATGAAGGCCTGGTCTTGAATACGTGTGTCCCCTCTGGCATCAGCCAGGTTTTCCAGTGTGTGAAGCCCACTCTGGATGGACTCCAGAGATCTCTGAAGGACACCAAGTTTCTTCTCCAGACCCCCCAAGACCCTGTTCTCCTCCTTGGTCACACACTGAAGAGCTGACTGCTCCTCTTGCTCCAGGGCCTCCCTGATGGCTCCATATTGCTGTTTCACTCTGTCTTGTGCCTCCGTTAAATCCACCTGGACAATCCAAACCACATGATGAGCAGACAGTCTCAGCTGAAGCTGTTCTGAGTCACAGAAGTGGCCTTTAAGAGGACGGGCAAGATGACCAACAACTACCGGAAATATTTATTTTGCCGATTGTGCCAAACAAAGAGGACACGGGACGTGCTTTTGCCACTCATAGACCTGGAACAGGATACAGAACCTGGAAGCTATGGTCCTCTAGAGACAACTGTACGAAGGAGGATTATTTGTAAAATGAAAAACATGGTGGACATCCTCTTAACAAGACCAGAGTGAAACATCTGAAAACGTGAGCGCAACTCTTACTCTGAAAGTTTCTTTCTTCCCCGTGAGTTCAGCGAGTCTGTTCTTAACCTTCTGTTCAGCTTCCTGCAGGTGTTTGATCTCGTCTTTCAGGTTCGTCTGGAAGTAAAAACATCCACATAGGTGAATTACAAACATATTGTATCATTAGATTGAATCAAAATCAGCCTTTGAGCGAAACAAAATAAACCGCAAATACCAGAAACTCCTTACAGAAGCAGGAAAACAATGCCCCGAAAGCATGCCTTAAACTTGTCAAAGCTAATCGCTGTAAGCCGACAGAGGAACACTCACTCTGAGCTCCGTCTCTGCCTCCCTGATGCTGATGAAGACGTGGTCCCGGTGGTAGCCGATGACGGTACACACCGTACACACACACACGCTGCACTGTCGACAGTAGATGCGGTTTATCTCCTGGTGCTCCTGGCACCTCCACAATGAAATGTCCTCCACAGGAGGAACTAGGGAATGATTCTGGAAGACTGGTGAGTCCAGATGGGGACGGAGGTGTTCTTTACACATGGACGCTCCACACACCAGGCAGGTCTTCACTGCTGGCTCACATGCAGCTTTAGGACAATAATGGCAGGGGACAGGGCTGTTGGTTTTGTTCTGAGGCCTCAGGAAGATGGAAGTGCGACTCAAGGGACCTGAAGCAGCTGCAGGACTCTTAGTAGAGCTCAAAGGTGACTTGCTGTCTTGCTGTGGTGGATCTGGTTTCCTCCCAGGATCCGAGACACCAGGATTGGAGTTAGAGCTGGCAGGCAAGATGGGCTTCTTTGGTGAGACACGAGATCCTGTCACACCCGTCTCTTTCTTGGAGGCTGGAGGATGAGGAGCGTCACACAGATCTACTTCACTGGAGCTGTCGGAGTCGTCTGATTTGTGTTGGTTCTGTGTGACCGGGAAGTCTCCGAGTTCATCGTTTGGAGGTACCTTGCTGTCAGAGCTCTTGCTGATGAATGTGCCATCACCATGTTCAGACTGTGTAGATGCTGGACTTGCTGCTACTTCAGATGTCAACACAGGAGTCGACTGCCCGGGTTTATCTGACAAAGAAGAAGTGGAAGTCCCGGTGTCAGTGAAAGGATGAGAGGGAGTTGCTTTCTTTGTGACATGCTGCTCTGAAACAGGTGCGCTGGCTTTTCTTTTCCCAAGAAGGCGGCTAGTGAGTGAAGGTCTCCTTAATTCTGAGTCCAGTGCCGATTGATTATCATTAGCAGATGTGCCTGTAGGAAAGAGCAGATTATGGTCAGAAGAAAGGTTGATTTACACTTTTACTCACAACCCAATAGGTTTTTCTCTTCAAGGCTTTTACAATAATTAGAAAATAAGACTGTATCTAAATCTAATCTAAATGTGTAACTGTAACTTTTGCTGCCTCTTGGCCAGGACTTGCTTAAAAATGAGGTTTTTAATCTTAATGGGACCTTTCTGGTTGAATAAATAAAACATATTGAGTTATTAGGGAATGGCAGATTTTTCAATTCTACAAAATAAATGAAGATGCTTTAAAACGGTAGTGAGAACTTAGTTATTACAAGCTAATTAACACATCAAACCCTTTGATCTCCCTCATGACGGTTAAGGTATTTGAGGTAATGTGTCTGACGAGGGGGCGAGTCGCTGCGAAACAGAGAGGTACTTCACTAAAACATTTCTTTTGCATTCACTAATAAATCCACCTCGAGTCCATCCAACCGGTTTACTGTTTTGTATAAGCGGTAGAAGAATGCGTTGGTCCCGAGCCTGTAATAACGCACTTCGTACTTGTTGACGTCCGCCGGGACAGCCCCCAGTATTAGCTAAGCTAACTAGCTTTAGTCACAACGGAATGTCATTTCTGGGCGATTTGAAGAACTTTTTTCCACACTCAGCTTACCTGCAGCAGTGGGAGGCGCTGCCCATTTACCCGGGACACGGGTCTGAATCAAACTTTTATCAAACGGCAGCGTCTGATACACAGTCTTGCACCTCCACTCCGGACAGTGGTATGGTCCGTTCGGGGCAACGCTCCATAAGTCTCCAATACAGCGTTGGCAGAACCGGTGGTTACATTTTAGGGTGACTGGGTCCCCAGTCGTGTCGTTACAGAGAGGACACCTGGCCGGAGTGTCCAACGCTGCCCCCATCTTGTTTAGGCCAATAATTAATCTGTTTCCGCAATGTTTGATAGAAGGGGGCGGAGCCAAAGATTTGAATTCTATTTCCGTTTGAGTGCGTCTGTGGATCAGTTGGACACACACACACACACACACACACACACACACACACACACACACACACACACACACACACACACACACACACACACACACACACACACACACACACACACACACAAATTAAGTATAAAAATATTTAATAAATTATTAAAAATATATGTTTAAAAGAAGAAAAGAGGAAAATCAATGGATCCAGGAAAGGTGGAATAAGAGCAGAATAAGGAGAGGGGGTGATGAAGGTCATGCAAAAGCCAGCTTGAACAGGTGACTTTTCAGCTAAAGGAGACCACTGAGTCCACTGATCTCAGGCTCAGGAGGAGAGAGTCTGGGGGCCACAGCAGCAAATGATCTGTCACCCTGGGTCTTCAGTCTGGTGTGCTGCACAACCATAGGCCTAGGTCACTCACAAACATAGCATCCCAGTTACTTTTGTAACTAATTACTTTTACAATGTGGTAATTTGAGTTACTAACTCAATTACTTTTTGGAAAAAGTAATTTGTAATTATAACTAACTACTTTTTAAACGTAAGATGCCCAACACTGGTTATAAATGACTATCACTTTTCAATCCAGCAATCACATGCAGTTAGAGCAGGGCAAGCAACCCAAGGGCAAGAAGCAGAAATTCCCCTAACCAGCATGGCTGCCACAAAGAGCCCATACAATGTTTAGAAGGAGTAGAACTCAATTTCTAAAAATGCAAATACGAAACGCTGCACATTATCTTGCATGTTTCCAGACAGCTTCGATATTTCAGGATGGTGCATTACTATGGTGCGCCAACCACAGTTTATGTAAATAAAAATGTAAAATTTCAAGCTATAGGACATTTTAGTATATTTATATATAGTATATTTAGTATATTACATAGATATTTTAGTGAGATTTATTAATAAAAATGACATGTTTGTGAATGTGATACACATAATATGAAAAGTAACAAGATGTTACACATTGTGGTTTTATTTATTTAGCCAATAACACAATAAAAACTGTTTTTACTTAAAATGTGCCAAACCCAGCAAGCTACAGCTGCATGAATGAGGAAGGGAACTGGTCTCATCTATTGGTTAAAAGCTGGAACTTCACGCAAGTTCTGTTAGAAGTAGAAAGATTCTTTTTTTTATATTCAAGGCACGATAAAAAATTAATTAAAAACATGATAATAAAAAGAGGAAAGCATAAAATAAAAAAATTATACAAAAAATCAGTAGAAACTCTTACTTAAACTTTGGGAACAAGCATTTCTAGGGCACAGGTGAGTGTCTCTGTCTCTGATAAAGACACATAGGTGCCGAAACGTTGGTTCTTTTTGCACAGATTAAAATTATTTTCTGACCAGTGTGCTCCATACTCCAGCAGAAGTTTTCTCTCTGCTAAATTAAAGCAGTCCAACACAAATGCTGACAGTATTTCACCCTGAATGCAATATTAGCTAAATACATTTCCTGGTAAGAACTGACCACCTGGACTTCAGCATATGCACGACTGGTCAAAAGATACTTCACAGGTGGCTTCTGGCACATAATTTCACATCTGATGAGTGAGAGGTGGATTGAGCAAATAATTGTTGATTCAAAAGGATGCTGCTAAAGTTATTCCACTGAAAAATCTGGTTTGACTCCCCAGGACGGTCATTTAACATGAGCTGTGAGCTTTTGCTGAAATCGGAGCTCTGGCTGGAACTGGGGAAAATAGGAAGTGCTTTCACTTTTACTGAAATGGTTTTTTTTTTATAAACTTTGACCAACCAGATCTGAGAAATTTGTATAGGTGTTTACCAAGACCCCCCAGGCACCCCCCTTTCTTAGAAAGCTCATTTCGTTTTAGTAAATCTGTTAAACATTCCTCTGTTAATACAGAATACGATTGTAAACCTGTAGATTCAAATAAATCCTTTTATGAGACCAAAGAATCATTTCATTGAACGGAGTTGTCGTCTCATAGCTGCCATCAGAGACAGTTATATAATTTTATTTTGATCTGACATTCATGGTTTAAAGAATACTTTATATTAAGAAAAACATGGTTTATTTTAGGTTTGTTTAAATATACATTTAAATAGTTTTTTTGTTTAATTGTTGTTTGAGGTGGAACTAATGCTCTATATGTTGTTGTGGTCCGGTCTGTAATTGTGACGCACTTCAGTCAGCAGAGGGCAGTGTTCATGTGCCTGTTAAGGCAGATGAGACCATTTACTGCAGGATGTAACCTTTCCTAACCCATTTGAGTTAATGCGGCCAGTGAAGTACGAAGGTTTCTGTTTTATGCGGATAAGTTGCTAATTAGACAATTAGACATCATTGTTTTGTGATAATATGCGGGGATCAAATAATTTCAAGGTGGTATGCGCCCGCACAACCCTCAAAACTCACTGCATATCCAGAAGATGTGTTAAGCTTTGGAATGATTTAGATGACAACTTACAGAGTGCTGCTAGTCTACTACTATTTAAAAGACAATAAAAGATGACTGTTATTGAGAAATATGTTGAGAATATGTGATGGAAAAGCTTCTTAGTTTTATTCTGACTGTGTGTTATATAAAAGAACAGTACAAAATATAAAACTGAATAACAAAATATGCATGAAAGGTTCATTAACAAAACATTTACTGTCAAAAAGTCTAATATTGTAAATAGTATAATATTGTAATGTGGGGAAGGCGCACATACGCTTTGCTTCAGCCTACTCCATTTGAGCATTGCTGTTGTAATGTTGTGAAATTTGAAAGAATACAACAAATGTAACTGCTCAATGAATGTGCTAAATAAATAAAATAAAATGTTCTAAAGCCAATTTTTAGAGTTAGTAAGACATTTTATGGTCTAAAATGTTTGTTTATTCTCTGTGAGAATGTGTACATTTTATTAAACAGAATATTTTTGTGGTATTTGTACAGTTCCCACGGCACGGTTGGTGGCACGGATGTGTTAATAAATCCAGTTAACATAGAACGCCTTGTGTCCATGATTCAACTTGGAGGGAGTTACACTCGTCTTCTGCACGGACCTTGGTGTTGCAGCTTCTTGTAAATAGTGGCCGAAAAGAAGTCAGGAGAAGGAATTTTATTATGGCTTCCCTTCTTGGTAGCAAGGTCACAGAGCAGTGGGAAGCACACGGTTAACCCCTTGGCGCACCGGTGAAGCAGTCTGTGGACAAATCAATGTCTGGTGACCTCTGACATTAGAGTGGACAAATAATTTTGATCATCTCCAATGCTACACCTAACATAAAACAACTGTTCTGCATAGAAAATACATGAAAAATTTAGAAAACTTTTTAGACCGAGGTTTTGAAGATGTTCTGATGTCCAGAAGCGTTTGAGTGGCGGTATCATATCAACACAACCTTGAAACTTAACAGCAAATGAAAAGAAGCGGTTGAGCGAGACGAGCTGCTGTGATCAGTGACACCAACCTCTTAACAAAAATAAAACTACAACTGAGATTTACAGTGAAAACCTTTATTAAGTATTCATATTTTCAGAAATGAATTTCTTTGCTCTAATTCATATCCCCATTTTTTATATTAGCTTATCAATATCTACATGTATTCATATTTACAAGAACATCTTCACTTTGAGGCTGGGACAGGCCTTACAAACGTCTTCTGACTTGAGTTCATCTCCCAGGCACATCTACTGCTCCGTATTTAAGCTTCGGCTGCACCGCGTTACCCTGTATGTCCCAACTAAACAAATGTGGTCATCGAAGAGAGAAGAACAGTGAGACAAGGACAGAAAAAAGTACACAACAGAACAACGTGTGTGTGTGAAGCTGGCACCTCGGCTCGCTAGCCCAATGAACTATTACACACATCACACTCAGAGCAAGTGTGTGTGTGTGTGTGTGTGTGTGCATGCACTCATGAAAACAGACACACGTAGAGAAACACACTCACGTAGCAGCAACGAGTCCTGCAGCTTTCAGTTCTAATAGCCACCTTCACAGTGTGGACATACAAACTACAAAACATTCCTCTCAAACTGAAGCACTGTGCAAAGTTAGCTAGCAGGGCATAGAATTACTTCTGTTAAAATCACTTGAAATATTCTCTGTACACACTTTGTAATTCAAGTTTAAACATTACTCCTAAAAGCAGTTTTAAATACATGTTTATTTTACTGTAAGGGGGAGAAAGTGGCATGTGAGCAAGAGAATCATGAAAATTTCTTTGTCAAACCTAAACACTAGATTTACACAAACCCAATAATATTCAGAGTAGTTTTTTTGTCAAATAAAACATGAAACTTCTGACTGTGACACAAAGATAACTGCTAACATAGGTTAATATTTGTAATTACATAATCTACAAAGGTATTGTTTGAATGTACTGTGTGTGTGTATGTGTGTGTGTGTGTGTGTGTGTGTGTGTGTGTGTGTGTGTGTGTGTGTGTGTGTGTGTGTGTGTGTGTATGGGTGTGTGTGTGTGTGTGTGTGTGTTTGTGTTGACCATACATTTTCATCTAAAGAATAACAGTCTCTGCCCTTGTCAGGGTTGCCAAGGGTTTCCTTCCTTTTGACAAGAAGTGCAGTGGGATCCATCTAATTGCTGGGACTAATGTAGAAGAGAATGGACTTCAAACAGGTCACATTGTTCAGCAGGAAGTAGAAGGCAGCCTGATGGGTTTGATAGAGTTCTACTTCTGCACAAATCTGGAATGCCTTTTTCCTGTGAGATGTAGAAAGATCTGTACTTTGACTAAAACGGACTCTTTGAAATTAAGGAACCTGCAAGGAAAAAGTAAAATAACAATAATGAACCTGTTGTTTCTTTATCTTCTTTGTAAATTTGAAACAATTACAAATAGATTTCATCAAACCAATATATGTCCTGCATGGGCAGTTTAGCTCCAATTGTTGCAGAGAGTATGACGCAATACATATGAATGCTCTTGCATAAAATGAAGCAAGATTGCGCGTGCATTTTATTCATATAAAACTAGCTGCAGTTTTGCCTTTACAAAATATCCAATGTACATACATGATGTTTTTTCTATAAACCACAAAATGACAATGAAAATACCAGCTCAGTGACCTAGTGGTAGCGTGTCCGCCCTGACTGGGAGGTCAGGGTTCAGTTCCTGGTCAGGTCATACCAAAGACTTGGAAAAAATGGGACCCAATGCCTCCCTGCTTGACACTCAGCATTAAAGGGTTGGATTGGGGGGTTAAACCATCAAATGGTTCCTGAGCCCGGGTGTGTCTGCAGCTCACCACTCCACCAGGGGATGGGTTAATTGCGAAGAACAAATTTCGCACACACATTAGTATGTGTGACAACTGATGGGACTTTGACTTTGAAAAAGCATAAATTAAAACACTTTTACTCATATATTTATAGTTGTCCTTGTTCAGAGGAAAGGGACCTTTACATTCAATTATACTGACTTTAGGCTAATGTGTTGTGGTGAATGGAAAGGGGGAAGCAGATATGAAAAAGAAAAGATGGTGGACAGATGCATCTCTGTCCTTAAACATACCTTTTCTCTGGGTTAGGCTTTACCACCCTCTGTGAAAGAACACAGAAACAGAGAGAAATACTGAAAACACCATTTGAGTATTGCAGTTTTCTCAAATTGCAGATACACAGTGTTTGCATGTGCTGCACACAATCACCACCAGATGGTGCAAGGAATGAGCTAAATCTGGAAATGGTAAATGAATTGTGTTTATAAAGCATTTCCTAGCTTTTCTGACCACTCTCACACACACATTCCTGCCCCCAGTTTGCAGATCGACGGGGACACAAGGTATCTTACCCAAGAACACTGAAATTTGGTGAGGGTGCTGGGATCAAACCACTAGATTTCCATCTGACAGGTGACCACTCTAGCCCCCCAGCCACAGACAGTATTACAAGAATCACCCAGATTGAGTTTAAATGCATCAGACTGCTATTAGGGAATGTGGCTGGAGAAGAAGCTGACAGTATTTTATGTTTTTGGTATTTATCTCTCCTCATTAACTGAATTGAAGCAGTAGTGGACAACCTTTTTTTTCTGTCTAAGCCTCTCTGTGTTCCTCATTACTTTTTACTCCTCAGCCCCCTTTAGCAGACTGGTTAATCCCCTTCTAGCTTTGTTACTGGTGGAGTAAAGTAGTTGGGATGTAGCAAACCAACTATGGAAAAGATGACAGTTTGCTGTGGTTCACTGAGAGAAATAAGATGTTTATTGGACTGTCTGAGCCATCTAAAATAAAACGTACACATGTCTTAACCGGATTCAAACCCTGTTCTAAATTAAGCTGATCTCTTTTTAGAAGCTGCTTTATAAACTACACCTGGTCATAAAAAAACAGGAGTGCATATAATCCGTGGTTCTGCTCACAACGGCTGTTTGCCAGAAGGGTTTCAGTTTTATTGCTTCCCTGATCTGTGTGCCCTTTCTATTTTCAGCCTGTTCAAAGTCATGAGCTGTAATAAAACCAGCGACCATTCCTGAGATTAACATATTCCTATTTTATGTAAGCATATGCATTCGTCTGTTTCGTGGAACATGGCCTGGATTAAGAAAGCACTTAATGGTAATTCATCTGGATCTACTCAGCCAGTGAATAATGAAAGTATTCCACATTAATGAGATTTATAACCCAATAAAACACAAATGAATGGAAAGTTAAGCGAGACCAGGTACTGATTGTAAAGACTAATTAAATAGAATGCATTTAATTTACAACCAAACCAGTATTATATTGTATTAATATATTATATTATATATTAATATATTATATTATAATATATTATATTATATACAATATAATATATATTGTATATAATATAATATATTAATATATTATATTATATATTAATATATTATATTATAATATATTATATTATATACAATATAATATATATTGTATGAATAATAATAATAATAATAATCAATCAATCAATCAATCAATCAATCAACAAAGCTGCTCAGAATGAAAACTTCTACAAGGGGAAAATCCCTGCTGTCTTTTTGCTGAACCCACCAGGATTCCTGATGTCTGACAGGGTATTTTAAATAAAACTTTGTGCCCCTTTTTACTCACACTTTTTATTTGAAGCTAAAAAGTTTCATATGAACTTCATCTATCCAGGATCAATCTGTCAAATGGATCTGAACTAATTAGGCAACTAGAAGAAATCATTTTATGGTGATTTCTGCATGCAGAAGTGGTGCAGATTCTGATTCCAGATCATTTTAAGTGTGTTAGCAGTGCAGCACTGCATCGATCCAAACCGATCCTCTTGACAATGCTAAGTGAGACGGTGATTAGCCACCATTCATTTAAAGTTTTATTGGTGTCTCAGACCTCAATTAGACCTCCATCATTACTTCTGAAGACAGTTACTTAATGACACTATAACTGCATGAATAAGTTAAAATTTATTTCTGCGATTAGTTCATCGTCCACTGAGTTAAACGTGGACTCATTCAGTTCCAGTTGATCTAAAGTTGGTTAGGCTGATTGAAATCCCCTGGACTAGTTGCTGAAATGAAGAAAAACACAGCATGGAGATGACTTGTTGATGCAACAATTCCCCATCTCTGCCTCAAAGAGACACATAAAACACCGCCATTCAAAGCTCATCCTCACCCTTGCTTTCAGCCAGCAGCTCCTCTGTCATGAGTCCATCCTGCCTGTTCCCCAGGACAAAAGCCAGGAAGGACAGAATCAGGGCATCCAGGATACCCATGATTGCCAAGATGTAAGCCCAGCGCACAGAGCAGGCCCCCAGGCTGTATTTGTCTGTTTGTTCTCCGCACATTCGCCGGACCTCGTCGCTGTCCCAGCCATCCGGGTAGATCATACAACCCAGGACCAGACAGACACCTAAGCAAGGGAGGATGACAGAGCAAAGGGTTGGTGACATCATCGAAAGGTGGGACACATTACTTAATGGGATGGATGATCATTTGAAAACGTGCATGCTCTTTCTAAATGTTCCACCCAAAGAAAAAACTTTTGTTCTGCATCTCCAACTTGCATGAGGATTTCCTTTAATGCTTTCTGCAGCAGCAAAGCAGAAAGCGTACGAAAATAAGCTGAGTGTACATTTAGCCAGAGTGCACAATGCATTAATAATAAAACACGCCCTGGGTTTTTTTCTGGTTAATTCCTGAAACATTTAGTTGCTTTCAGAGGCTGACGTTTCTACTCATAGAACCTACAAGCTGCATGTTTGATTAAACAGAAATCTATGCCTATGTTTGCAGGAGTGAGAACATTTATGCTGTCTACTCACTCACACACACGTCATCCGTATGTATGCACGGCTGCACAAAAACTCTGCAGTTTATTAGCTTACTGCAGCTCCTGAAATATCAATAATTAAGATATCTTTCACTGAGAGAAGGGAGAAAAGGAAAAACTACAGGCCCATATAAAAGCTCAAGACTTCACAGAACACTGATAACCATGAACTGGAGATTCATTTTCTTTCTTTTTCTTCATCATTGCTGATTTTAATGCACACAGAGCACAGATGAAAAAATAAGGGTTCTGCACTATTGCTTTTGTCAATTTATAATTTTTATTGCAGCATAAAAATCTATTTAATTGCTTCAAAGCTGATTTAACAAACAACACATTGTTATTTAATAAATAGAGGTTTATATACCATTCTAACAATATGCTGTGTGCAGTTAATTTCTAGTCTTCTGTTAGTGTTTATCAGTTTTCTAAATGTGTAAACATAAAACAAAAGACAGTTGAAATCATTAGTTCTTTTTGTTAAAAGTAAGATTTGATGCATGATGCACGAAAATGGCTTCATTTGTTCAAATAATTCATTTTTAATTGGCATTTTTGCACAAATTTTTTGCATCAAACTGGGAAAAAAGTAGATGGGAGACGTTCTGTTTAGGGATTTCTATAGGTCACCATCAGTAACTTGAATCTGATGCGGATGAGCGTAGCCCATTGAGCTGGGGTGTCGTTTTGGACCATATACAGAAGATTCATGGTCCATGCTGGGAGACCTGTCAGAAGGACCTTGCTGTATGGAGATAAACCTGTTTTCTAGCCTTGTCGTGCTGTTTTGTGATTATTTGAATACAAGCATCATTACTGATGCTTTCTGGACATTTACATGAACTAATATCTCCAGTAAGAGTCCACATCACTACACATTTAGTGTATTGTTAGTTATTATGTGAAACATTCTCTGCACAGAGGGAATACCAAGCAGGCCAATTTTGTAAAGCCTTTGCACATCCATAGCCTTTCCACCTGTCAGGTGCCTTTACGAAGCTAACGCAAGCTTTTCTAGCTGCCTCCCTTAAGCCTTGGGTATGATTCAATACAATCATGAATTTTACATTGAGGCTCAAGAGGAGAGAGGAGAGCCCCACAGAAATCAGAGCTGGTGAGAGGAAAGGATGCATAATGAAAAAAATATCAGAAAGCATGCAGGGAAGATACCAAAAGAGAACAGGAGTCATGGAGGAATATATCAACCATGGTCTCTTCTGAATATCGTTCCCTCAAAAACTGGCAGATAAACATCTGTAAGGGAGGCTCTGGCAAAGATCAGTCCAACGGGAGAGCACATCTGCTACTTTTGTGTTTAGAAACAGCTTGTAGTAAAAGGCAGAGCACATACTGAACATCCACTATGATCACTCAATACAAAACAAACAAAAATGTCCAAATAAGTAAGACCAGAGCACAACTTCAGTGTGTGTCATGACCAGAAAAGGATTTTTGCTTTTTTTCACTTTCAAAATGAGTCTGGTTCTGAAACGGGCACGTAAACTCAACATTTTAGTAAGATATAAGCCTGGGTAGATGCACCTGCTCGGCTCTGATGCAGAACTTCACGCTCAGGAAAAAAATGCTGAGTTGTGGATTTTTCACTTTACAGAAATAACTGCACACCTGACCTGACAAAATGCATCCATCAGAGCTGAGACGACACATTAACCGACTGTATTATTTTATCCTGTCAGTTTCTGCTCTTCTTTTCCCTGCTGGAGGAAATCAGCTGACAGGTGCAGCAAAAGAAGACAGGACAAAACAGAAACACACAGATAGTGTGTGTGTGTGTGTGTGTGTGTGTGTGTGTGTGTGTGTGTGTGGGTGTGTGTGTGTGTGTGTGTGTGTGTGTGTGTGTGTGTGGGTGTGTGTGTGTGTGTGTGTGTGTGTGTGCACGTGAATGCATTGATGTGTGTGTGTTGGGAGGTGAGGAGTGGACCTGAGCCAGTCACCGGCCTCCTGTAGGACCTCAGAAACATTACAGAACCACTCCATGCTGGATCCTTATGGCAGAGTTATATTTTGAAGCTTATTTAGTCTTTCTGCTGTCTCTCGCTCTGCCTGGGAACACTGGGGGGTGAGGCAGTTGGGAACTGGAGAGAAAAAGGCTGGCTGCTTATATAAGAGGCTGCAGGTAGAGCAGATGAGGTGCAAACAGCTCTGCAGGGATGTCTGACAGGACACCAGCAGATGGCACAAAGCGGCCTGATGGCTGTGGGTTTGTCAAGAGCACATTGGCTCATTTTCGAAAATCTCGTCCATACCAAAAGAGTCCTGTCGTCTTCAAGAATCCCTGTGTGCTGTTTGAGAGTGACGAAGATGAGTGGAGGTCCATGGTGACCTCAATAACAGCAGCCTGATTGGATTTGTGCACCTGGTTTACCAACAAAGACAAACATCACTGTAATCTGTTTAGCTCTGTTGGTGTAGACGCAGCAGCATGTGTGTGTGTGTGTGTGTGTGTGTGTGTGTGTGTGTGTGTGTTTAACACAGTTATTGGCTTGCGAGGGATTTGGGCTGCATGTGTTGTGAGCCTTTTCTTTCATTATTCACACATTCACAAAGCCATGAAAATGAAATCCCATTTCTTCACTCGCACTTTTCTTCATGGATCTTCTTGTCTCCTCATAAAAAAATAAAAAAGGACTCAATTAGGCATGTACATCATTCACCTCGGTCTAACAATGCTCACGGATTTTGCTCCACCACACACACACACACACACACACACACACACACACACACACACACACACACACACACACACACACACACACACACACACACACACACACACACACACACACACACACACACACACACAATTGGCTGCTCTCAAAGCATAAAACAAAATAAAATAAAACAGAAAACACAAAAGGCATGATAGTTTGGACAATCCAACTAAAGCGCAGAGAAAAGATTCCTTTCTATGGGTTTGAAGGCAGGAGGTTGTGCATGTGACCGCTAGAGTTTCAGGGTTTGACAGTCGGAGGGAGGAGACTGTTACAGAAGGTGTTTATTCATTGGAGCCTCCTGATGACGACAGAAGGCTAAATATTCCATGAGAGGGATGGTAGGGAGGAACTTCTGTAGAAGCTGTTTGCACGCAGCAGGTGAGAAAAAGGTTTAAAATGGACTGGAGAGCCAACTTATGATTATTTAAGGTTGCAATGTATTTTTTTATTTCAAGCACTGCAGTTGCCAAACCACACCCTAAGTCAGTACACCCGTCACTGAGCCCTTGTAGGTGGGGAGAATCAGAGGTCAACGGTAAAATCATTTTCTTGTCACAGAGTTGGCATTGCTGGTTCAGGGAAGGTTGATAAAGATGTTCAGGATGAAAAATCGTGTTTGCACAAACAAAATAAAATAAAAAATGTACAAAGAAATCAAAAATAAAATGAAATATCAAAATAGAATAAGACAACAAAAATAAAGCAAAAGAAAATGTCTTTACTATTCACAGACTATTTCACTGACTGAGTATGACAAGGTATCAGAAACATAACAAAAATTAAAAATCTGTTTTGCTGACCGTTCACCTGAGTGTTTTACTCTATCCCAATTAAAGTTCATTTGAATCAACACAAGTTGGATTTAATATTTTTTATTTACGTTTTTACAGTTTTTCTCCATTGGTTTGGCTCATTTCTTGAAACAGAAATTACATTCTCAAAATAACATGGACACTCCTCCAAACCTCTTGGCAAATGTTCACAACAGAGTGGCATTTCTCATTCATTTTATCAAATGGCAAATGCCTTAGTACATGTCTCAATTGTCTCAGTGCATCTTTGCAAATGATTAAGTACATGTAGCCTACCGCTATACAGTTAGCCCAAATTTAGCACATTTTCCAAATAAATAGATCTTGTAGATCTAAACTATTAGCTGATTCTCAATCTAATGATCATTCTCTCCAAAACATGTCAGCATGATTTCATTGTATAAGTACTCGCATGCACAACTGTCTGTTCAATTGTCAGAATTGGTCAAGAACATGATACCATGATTACCAAATATGAATTTCTTTGAATATTTGATACATTGATGACAGTCATTGACAGTCAGGTGAAACTAGACTAACCAACGGGGAGTGTCTCACACAGGTGTTTTCCATGATCGTGCGTTGCCAAACACAGATATAGAGCTTGACCAGCGCCAGTCCGATATCTGAACATGGATAGACATGGCCAAGCAAATGGACAAGGGGAAGTACTTCCTCAAGCAAGAGGAGGAAGATGAAGAAGAAGAAGAGGAGGACAGAGAATGCGTGGTGGAGGAATAGGGGGAGGAGGCCGAGGAGCGGGAAGTCACTCTGCTGTCCGAAATGAAATTCGGGCCACAATTATAGACCATGTCATAAACCATGACCTCACAGTGGCAGAGGCAGGCCGTCGAGCGCAGCCTAATGTGCCTCGCTCTACAGTCTCCTCCATCATCCAAACCTTTTGCAGGGTAAACAGGTTTGTACTCTATGTAATCTATGATGGAATTATATGTTGTATCGGACAGGGCACTGTGTGTGAGGCAAAAAAAAAAGTATAACTTACTGTAGAGATTTTGTGTGCATACAATTTACTGAATTACTGTACTGTACATTTTCTGTTTTACATATGTATGAAACTGTCATGTACCTGGGCAGAGGTGAGTCACACCATCTCCTCTCATCAGCCTTGAGTTAATTCTCCACAGGTGAGGAGCAGAGGGAGCGGCAGCTGCAGGAGATTCCCAAATCAGGGACGTGGGTTTAAAAGGAGGATGGAGACACCCCACTGTGCCGGATGATTGCACCAGTTTAGGTAGCCCCAGCCGCTTGTTTTGCTCATGTTCGTTCATGTTTTTGACTCGCTCTTTGACTATTGGATTTATGACCTCGGACTGTGTTTTTGGACTATGTTTTGGATTACCCCTTACGTCTGGTGTTTGTTTCCCTTCCCCTCAGGATCCTCACACCACCTGCTCCACCTTCGCAGTCTACGTACTCTGGATTTCACACACTACGTCCCATCCTCCTCCGTTGTTCCTGTTTGGTTTACCTCTGCTACCTCACCCCTCCTGGAGTGCTCACCCTCTGCCCAGCGCTCTCCTCGGCATCCCCTCCCCTCTCGTTCAGCCCGAACGCTACACGGACTTGAGCCGCACCGCTCACTCCCACAGGACTTCCCTGTGCTGTTTCTGTTCCCGTTTTTGTAATAAAGAACTTTACTTTATCAGTCTGCCCGATGAGTATGATCCTGCATGTCTTGGGTTAGACACTTACCTCGAGTCATGACAGAAACTTTCTTTGCGTGTGAATAAAGAATGGTTATACCGTATTTTCTGGACAAATAAGCTGCTACTTTTTTCCCACGCTTTGAACCATGCGGCTTATAACGGTGCGGCTTTACTGAAGATTTTCCTTCACCTGCCAGCGGGCGCTTTAGCAGAAAGTGAAACAGGTGGAAGTCAAAAGTGTGTAACTTGATGAAGGAGCTATTCCACCCAAGGTTATTTAACCTCTCTCCACAGATGCCTCCGACACAGCGCTCGAGTGCATGTGACAGCCTCAAGGTCATGCATTTGCTTCTAAAACTGTTTACTTTCCAGCAAGAGAAGAAATAAGATAATGAACTCTTTTCTTTTATTAAATCAAAGAACTCTATTTTTAATAAAGCTAATCAAAACAAGTGTTAGTCAAGAATACAATGTTGACCGATCTGTGAAACAACAATGTTATGATTAATATGTTTTATTAAGTGAATGACTTAATCTAGTTCACTAGAAACACTGATACACGTAAGGTAAACCACTCTGACACATTGCTGTTACTGATCCAATCAGAACCTTCCTAGTCTGAAGCGTGGCATAGTCTCTGTGGTGTTTAAAAATCTGCCAGCTTTGATTCAACCAGAAATCAAAACATCCAGATTAATAAAACTAGTTCCAACGCCATCTTAGTTCAGTTCTCAAGATCTCACTAGATTTCACCGCATGCTAAGGGGAGTATCGGACCGGCCATCCGGACTTCCCTTTTTAAGCTGAGAACCACCAAGCTGGAAAAATCTCTTGCATTTTACCAACCAAGCAACGGTTCCTTTCAGAATAAAAGCTGAACTCACTAACCCTAGAGAGGGTCCCCTTTTGACGCTGTGAACCACCTGTCGCTTTTTACCTGGAGATGATCCAAGGACTAGTTTGTCGTGCTGTTGACGCTGTACCATTGGCTCCAGTACCGAAAGGAAGGTCAGAGGACCTGGCAATCTGGATCCGTACAGGAGGTCTCCTTGAGGGTAGGGATGGGTACCTTTGACATTTGAATAAATTCGGTGCTAATTCCCAGTACCTAGGAATCGATACCGGTACTTAACGGTACCAATTTTCGATATTTGAGTGTTTATTATTTTAATTCTCTTTTATAATTAAATATATATTTTTCTCAATATATAACAATATTTGATAAATATCACAATAAATAACATACAACTGTTAGTATTTTAACATCATCCTTGTAGTTTTATAAGCTGATGATTAAACTGAAGCAAACATATTTACCGTGAATTAAATTTACTGTGTATCTTCATTCCTTTTGCCGTCATTTTTCAATTGATTTTTCCTACTTGGAAGTTAGAATTTCCGAGGAAAAAGCGAACGCACCATTAGCTGATAACGGTGGCAATGGAAGCTTACATATCAAGCTAACGTTATCTTAAACAGTTTATTTAGCTGCTGGAGCAGATTAAAAGGATGATGCCTCACACTTAGATCGTTGTCACTGGTTTCATCTTCACCCAATCACCCGTCGCATTTAGTAAAGTGAAGCCAAACTTTAGAGCACATTCATGTTCTTCTAGTCGGAAAGTCGGAGTTCCGAGGAGAGAGCGAACGCACCATTAGCGAAACGGAAGCTAACATATCAAGCTAACGTTATCTTAAACATTTTATTTACCTACTGGAGCAGATTAAGATGAGGATGTCTCACTTAGATCGTTGTCGCTGGTTTCATCATCATCCAGTTACCCATCACAATTAGTGAAGTGGACCCAAGCTTTAGCGTTCGTTCTTTCTACCATGCTGCTCTGTTTACAACTGCCTCGCAGCGAGCGACGACATAACGCTCTTGCGCATGCGCAGCTGTCTTGGCAAGTTCTCGTTATGAAGGACGGGTACCGAAACGAGGCACCGTTTGAAATGACGTGAATCGGTGCTCGGTCAGTACTATGGAATTCTGTTGGTACCTATCCCTACAAGGTATGTGTGGATGTGATAAATATGGCATCTCATGTGTTTATGAAACTACTCCGGTCAAACTCTGATCGTAGTTAGGAGCAAACCATCATATCTCACTCAGACTTGCTTCTCCGGATACGAGAGTTCTGATTAACACAACTCACACACACACCATCCATCTCACATCTCATTCAAACAGATACATCCATCATTAGAGAGTTAGTACTGTTTAAAGTTTTTTAAATTATTTAGTAATAAATCATCTTAAACGTTTAGAGGACTTTCTCTCTCTTCTCTTGTCTCTCAGTTAATACAAAGTGTTCCAAATCCCTACAATAAAAAGTTCCAATCTTCTGGTTAAATAACTCATTGGTCTGTAAGATTGATCCCATACTCGATATGGAATCTTAACATCTCAAGATCCTTATTTAGATGGAAGTGAAAATCGAAGAAAGTGCTCATTTTAATTTAGCACATGCAAGCAGCCGGCACGACGAAGAATTTTTTTCAAATCCATACCCCCTCATCATGGTAACTACACGTATGAATTCATATGATGCCGCATTTAAGTTGAAGGCCATCGATCTGGCAGTAAAGGAGGGAAACAGTGCTGTCGCACGTGAGCTTGGCATGAATGAATCCATGGTTCGGCGCTGGAGACGGCAGCGGGAAGAACTCATTCAAGCCAGCTTCACCCGGGGATGATGACAGCAACACGGTCAGCCATACTGACATCGCCACAGAAAAGGTATGTAACGAAGCTCCTCTGAGGCTGTTCAACTCCGACACTGAAGAAGAGGACTTGCTTTAGTGCGCAAGAGGAAGATGAGAGCGAATGACTATTTCTGGTAGGCAAGTGTGATTTATTTACTAACCAGGCATGTTTTGTGTGCGGTTTTCATTTTCTAATCATCCGGGGCTTATTAATGCTGTGTCAGCGCTGTTCTTTTCTTCTAAACAAGCATGCAAATTACCGGTAATAATGTGTAAGTTCTGTTTTTATTTTATAACCATCCAGAAATATGAACGCTATCAGTGCTGTTTTCTTTTCTAAGCTTGCAGGCACGTTCACCCATGTTTAAAATTCATTTTGTTGAATTAAAACAACAATGAAAAACCTCCGTGTAGCATCTTTCTGTCTAATTATCTTATGTTATGGCCGTACGTGCGCTGTGCACCGGAGACCTGCATGTGGCTGCAGCGCCGCGGCTTGTATTTGAGTGCGGCGTGTGTGTAGAAAACCTTTTTTTTTGTTGGTGCGGCTTATATTGAGGTGCGCTCTATAGTCCGGAAATTACGGTAATTTCCTTGGTAGTGTGAGTGCAATCTGTGATGTCAAACCTTGGGGGCTACTCTTTTCGGTTGTATAATGTTGGTCCTCTGCCATAGTGGCAAAACATCTAAACATTTTTTATGGCAGTACTCACACAATGCCAAAGGGATGATGCATTGTGGGGGCACTGACTATTAAGATTAGAAAGAAATGTAGTTTTGACACAAGTGAACTGTTTTAGGAGAGATATGAGCTTCTGCAGGTAAACCATGTTGTTGTGATCAACCATCCAGGTTTATTTTGACAAAAGCACCAAGAATGATGAGAATGTCCCGATCTGTCGAGAAATGAGCCAAAGCTATTGAGAAGGATCTTTGCCATTTTGGAGACACTGACTGTTTAAATGAGAAAGAGATTTAGATTGAAGCCTGAGTGAACAGTTTTGGAAGAGATATGAGCTTTTGCAGGTGAGCTATAGTGTTGTGCTAAACTGTAAGAGTGTTTTGCCAAATGATCTTTTAGGTTTGAGAATGTAATTTCTGTTTCAAGAAATGAGCCAAACCAATAGAGAAAAACTGTAATACTCCTACTGGTGAAAATGATCAGAAATATGATAGAAACATCTTTATCAGCTCTTTTTAAGTTGTTTCTTTAGTTAGTTCGGAATGAAAACTGAGGGAGACACACATGTAGCAACCAAAAATGTAATAATGGCCAATAATGTAATAACATCCAATAATGTAACAAATTTGGCTATTTTAAATGTATTTACAGTTTTTTCCGATTGCTAAAACGCGTTTTTCAAAACTGTACGTTTCTTTCAAAACTGCACACACAAAACCCCAAACATCACACACAAATCGCTAAACCCTGGCATCCCTTTGCAAAACAACTCTGCCATCAAATCTCGTAACATGTTCACAAAATGGAACACGTGTTTTCATTTGGTAAACACAGCCATATTTTCACATGACACACACATACCAGTCATTGAATAAACACAAGTAGCTTTTGGCTGAACACTACCAAGCATGGAAAGAACACTGAAGAGCAAAACTGAAAACACAGTTAGAGAAATGGAACACACTGAATCTATTACACACTGAACCTATTGCAATGCCCACTTCTCTCATAGACAAACATTAGACATCACACAAATGTTGAGACAAAACATTTTATTTTTAACCCCCTTTCCTCTCCCATTCAAGCATAATTATGGGGCATCATGCCTCCGGTCTCTGTCTGGCCAGAGGGCCTCGTCAACTTCACACGCAATGTCCTCCTGGTCCAAACAGCGCTGGAAGTACCACCTTGAGTGCCTGATGAAGCCCTGACAGGCCTAAAATGCCACATCGCCACAAGCCTCCTCCATGGCTTGAAGCAGTGGGACCTGGCTCTGTGGATTCCTTTCGTACACCTTCCACCTCCAGGCTGAGAAAAACTCCTCAACGGGATTGAGGAAGGGGGAATAAGGTGGAAGGTATAAAACGGCAATCCGTGGGTGGTCCTGAAACCACTCATGCACCTGGGCAGCATTGTGGAAACTTACATTGTCCCAAATGACCATATGGTTGACCCGCTGTGGGTTATCTATGTCATCAGGTTGAACAAGCACATCATACAGGCCGTTTAGGAATTCCATTAGCAGGGCTGTGTTGTATGCCCCTAGGTGGGCATGTCGGTGTTGGATGCCATGGTGGCTCATGGCCGCACACATTGTGACGTTGCCACCATCAAACAAAACAGAGCATCAAGCCTCCTTTTATGCTGCAGTCCTTGATTGCAAATTGCTCGCTAGACCCGAAAGTTTACAGATTTGATCATTTGTGTGTTGTTGATTGAAGCTTTGATAATTTATGTGTGAAGTGTTTTTTTTAAACCTGAAAATTGTGTGCTGTGTTTTAACAGCAAGGTAATGTGAAATTGACATCAGAGTGTAGAGGAGGAAAATCAGAGTTCTAATATGACAAGGAAATCTTTAGTGATAAATTGAGTCAAGCGATTGGGAACAGAAGTAGAGGTTGTGAAAATTATGCCTCATTTTTGCTTTTTGAGTTTTAGCAATCGAAAAAAACTGCAAGCTAATAATGTAATAAAAACTGAGCCAGTAACATAATAACCTTTTGTCAATAATATAATAAGAGGGAAAAGAGCACACAGTCGAAACAACGAGACAGTTCACATCTTGTATGAATAAATATAACAGCTGCACCATACATTATAACTATTTTTGATCAGCAAACTGCACAAAAACCGCACAAAAATATTTTATTTCCAAGAACTGTGATCATGTGTATGTATTATTACATTATCGGCACTGGTTATTGAATGTTCAAAGTATTCTTTAATTCTAAGCCAATAATGTAATAACCAACCAATGCTGTCATAACTCATTATATTATTGGCAAATGTGTATTACATTATTGGTTCAGAGGTTTGATTGCATTATTGCCAAGTTATTACATTATTGGCTTTATTACATTTAATGGCCAAATTTGTTACATTATTGGCTGTTTTTATGTTAGTGGTCATGATTGCATTTTTGGTTTCTACACACACATTTATGAATAATATATTGCGGCATCATTATTTCAATGCAAACAGGATAAATGTATTGTTTGTTACCGTCGGTACTGTGATCTACTAGCATTTCAGACTGTTTTTTACCCCAATTCTTGTCTGATGCATAGTGATGCTCTTAGACATTAATGCGACAGCACAGCTGGGTGCTTGGATGACTCATGTTGGGGAAACGAGACAAGAAGCCCAAGGCTGAACGCCACGCTGCAGAAGAGGGAAGGACACAATGGTTTCTGCCTCCAACATCCGTGTGTCATGTCCCACCATGGTGTCCGTGTCTCTTTGGTTTGCTGCTCTTAGACACGAGATTGAGGGGTTGGAGTAAGAGTGCCAGAGGTTTGTCAGTTACAATTGTAACATCCATAAAGGGTCATTTTTCATCTACAGTTTGACCTCTTCAGTATCCGGTCATCTACAGACATAATTCTGCCTCTGTGCACCCTCTAATATTCCAAGCTGCAAGGAAGTTTCTACAATGTTGTTGACATTGAGATTGTTAACACAGTGTTCCCTTCACCAAGGTCTTTCTGCTAAGTCTGTCTGCTTATCTAGACTGTCATTATCCTGCATCCTGCAAAGAATAAAGGATCACATAAGACTGAACTTTTATAATAATTCACTGAATGATTTAATTAAATATATAAATAATCATATAAGTATGAACAAGAGGTTGAATGAAATGTTTTGATTAATCTGTGCCTAAATTAATAAGATTGAAATGAATGCGCC
Organism: Nothobranchius furzeri; assembly: GCF_043380555.1. Lineage (NCBI taxonomy): Eukaryota > Metazoa > Chordata > Actinopteri > Cyprinodontiformes > Nothobranchiidae > Nothobranchius > Nothobranchius furzeri. The sequence continues at coordinate 63,263,470 of NC_091744.1, read as the reverse complement.
CTTGCACTGATATGCTTGTTTCATAATCAGTCTACTTGACAAGCTCACACACATATATGCATATCTTCCTGACACAAGGCTGCAGTACATCTCATGACACAGAGATTTTCTTATCCATGAAATCAGAGCATCTTTTATCTGAAGGAGGAGTGTTTCTGAGGTTTGTTTGGTAAAACCTCCTCAACATGGCACGTTGTGATTTGCCAGAAAATCATAACATAGGAATTTATAATACTTAGATCACTTCCTGAGTTGTTCAGTTTAACTGAGTTGAGTTTTTGAGCAGAACTTTGGAGTGGCCAATCCAGAGGAAAACTCTTTGAACCATCAAAGCTTTTGACAAGCCGTCACAACCTGTTTGCACGCTGACAAGCAAAGCTGACACAGCTTCGACTCCTTAAGAGTCCGTCTTTGACGCAACACCTTCCTGCCTGCTGTGATCTGGAGACAACACGAGACTGGACTGGTCGTACTGTGGTTTTTCTACAAACTTCGGTGCCTTGGGGTCCACCAGACTTCCTAACATTTCGGACCACACCGGGGGTCTCCGATCAGGTTTGTAGACACGACAGATTCCGTCTGATGTTGTTTTATTAATAAATCCACTCTCTAGTTTATAGCAGACCAAATTCTTTTACACCCAGAACTAACAGTTTCTTCCAGATACAAGGTTCTGATAAAAATCACATTCCATCATCACGCATCACATTCCATCCACACATATTCATCCATCACACATGGTTTCATAACTTGTCATGTATTATAATTAGTCTAGAAAATAAAGTTTATTTTAATTATATACTTGACTCTGAATTGATACGAAGTGTGTTTATGGTCACTGAATAAGCAAAGAATCCTAAATTCTTCAGGTTAAACATTCAAAGATCAATCAGGTTGATATTCTATATTTACATAGAGTCATCAAATCTTATTGGTCATAATTAAACCCCCTAAAATACACTACGTAACATCATTACGCAAAGGAAATAACTTATAATGAAGGCCATTGAAGGCTCTCCTCTGACTGGGTTAAATTTGGGGTCCATTTACCTCGTATTAGTCTGGAATGTGACCTGACAGCTGTTCCAGCTGTACGTCAAAAGACCGTAAGGATTTGGGAATGGGTTTATTGCTTTTAAAGACCAGAGAAACTATTGCTATCAATACAAGTTGATGACAAGTTTTATTCTCTGCATTTACAAACTGTAGCAGCACATTCTGTATGAGTGGTCAAGCAGTGTGTGTGGCTGATTTACTCAGGCACAAACCGACACACGTGAAATTTAAAAACGCTGATTACTGGAGCTATCAGAGCTTTTCATCAGAAAGGCAGCCATATTGAATTGTGAAGTTGGGTTTGAATCTGATGTCATCCAGATCATGGATGGTCTTTGCAGGGACTAGACTGGGTTTGTTTTGATAGCGCAGTGTGCATCAAGGCCATGCTGCGGCGCATTAATGTTTACAGTCACATATCCATCTTCTGTCTCTATATCCAGTTCAGTTTTATTCTTGGCTTCTTGCACTTTCTTCTTCTATATTGTATTTTTATTAAATAATTTTTCTTTAAAGCAGTGTTAATTTTGACAAGAAATGCTTATTTAGTTTTAGTCTTTTTTTCCCCCTGTGTCCTGTCTGGCTGTGAAGCAAACAGAACTGATTTCCAAATGCTGGTGACAAGCTTTACATATTTACTCTCAGGAGGAGCATCAAAGCTTCTGCTTTTAATGTCACGCCTGATACTTAAAACTTTATTGTTATTGTTTTTGAATGCTTTTCAATTCCGACCAGACACAGAGACAGAGGTGAAAGTGAAAGGAAGAGACAAAAAGGTGTGTGTGTGGTGGTGGGGGGGGGGTCAACTTGATGAAGAAATATATAATCAACATTGTTTAACTGAACAATCACGCAACAATAAATCACAGTGCATTTAGTGCCATCCATAGCCTAAAGACATGTGTTGAACGTGCCCAAGTCCATACTTATGAGAGCACCATGTGAGCACCTGTGTGTGTATACATGCACTTGTTTATGTAAGGTTTCTCTATAGGAGCGTCCAATACAGAGTGTGAGAGACCACATATCTGCCCCCCAAAGATGTGCAGGAGACGGAGGGAGCTCCAAGTACCAGAGATCCAGGAGTTGCCCCAGAGCACAGGAACCACAGGGAGACTGCGACCAGAAAAGCCCCCGCCCCCCACGAGAGGAGCGGAGGATTGCCCCGGGGGGCCACAACCAGCAGCCGGCAGAGTCCCGGGAGATATCAGCGGCAAGCCCACAGGCCCGCCCGCAGCCTCCCACCCCTAGCCGGCCGAGCCCGGGACCCAGCGGCCCGGGACCCAGGGGCGACCACTCCCGCTGGGGACCCAGCAGAGCCCAGGGACCCACCAGGCAGCCACCGGGATTGGTCAGGCAGATGCCAAAAATCTTAAACTCTCTGACCCGGGAGCCACGACCCAGGCAGACCAAGGCACCAGACTCCACACACATTTTAGTTTTAGTCTTAGCCTTTTGACTCAAAATGTGTTTAAATTTTTGTCACAATTTAGTCATCCAATTCACTTTAATTTTAGTCTTATTTTACTGGAATAAAATATAAGTATTTTTTCTTCCGATGCAATAATTTTCAGCTTGTGTAAAGGAAATTTTAACTACTTGAAACTGTAAAGAAATGTGAAAATTTCACATTTCAGACTTCAGATCAATAAAATTCTATAGTTAGAATTGTTTCTATAACAATAACTATTGGAAAATACCAAAACTGACAAAATGACAATTTGAAATTGTGTCTCTCAATATTAAAAATAATAACAAATCTGTAAAATGTGCAGTATTATTTGTAAACATGACCAGAAATGTCATGCCATCAAAACATTAGAATGTATTACTCTAATAATAATGGTAAACTAAAGGAAATTATTGTTTTCAGGTGTATTAATTAGAGTTTTATCAAGAATGTTTTTAATCACAAAAGCTCCGCTAGAACACAGAATGTTGATCACAACGACTGTAACAGCCACGGAAAAAACAAAACAACAACAACAACAAAATAAAAAACACAATTAGACAACATGTGCGGCGCGCTGCTTCATGGTTGGGTTTGGTTCGCTGAGCTCCAGCACCCCCTCGCTCGCCCCCATAGCTGTTAACAACACCGTAACAATTTTAAAACCAGGGGAAACCCCGGATGTGAACTCACCAAGCAAATACTTTTCTGATTGTCACATCTATTGCTTTTACTCCCAGCCGCAGACGTTTTCTCCCTTTAAATAGGACTTTTACCAGCCTAAACATCCGTATGTGTTTGCATTTTTAGGTTCTTTTTAAGTTTTCTTTTACCTTGCTGACAGTTTTGACCACTCCTGCGGTCTGTGTTAAAAAAAAGTGCCTAGAAATGCAATTAGAAGCAACAAACAGAGTAAATATACAAAAGATTAGTAGATGTCTGTTTACCGGTAGCTTATTCAAACAGCAGCCGGCTTCTAACTCTGATTGGTTCTTGTCTTGTTTAGTCCCGCCTGTTCTAGTTGGTGATAGTTTTTTTCTGCTGTCCCATCTTTTCCATTTTCTTATTGGATTTTTGTTTCTGTCAGTTTTCATTGTTTTCTCTTATTCATCAATAAAACCATCGCTCAAAATTTGTCATAAATTAGTCTTAATTGGCGTGTGTCTTTTCACTTTAGTTTCGTTTTAGTCAGCAAAAATTAATTTGTCACAAAAATGTATTAAACTGCTTTAAAGTATCTTTCCGTAGTTTTCTCCTTTCAGAAACTATGTATGATTTTTCAAAATCCGTAACAGTGATTGTCTCATCATGTACTGTGATATAATGTAAGCCAGATGGGGTTTTTTTTTGCTAAGCACGCCTCCTGCCCCGCAGAGCTCCTGCAATAGGAAACTGAGGCCCGACCAGAACTAACCAATAGTGTTAGACTACTACTTACCTGCTTCAAATTTAAGGAACACCTCAGCTGATGCAGAGTTGATGAACTTTTCACGGACAAGTAAGTCTTTGAAGTCATAATGTGTTTTTTTTCCTGACGATAGGGGGAGTAGATACCTAAATCGTTGCAAGTAAGCAATATTTTTGTGTTGGAGTTACCAACGGATGCCCATTAGGGTCAAAAAGCCCTGGGGAGCACAAACTTTAGCTAAATAACAAGCACATCAGACTCCCTTTTATCACTGACAACAAGTGAAGAGGTAAATGTGTAAAACAACATTTAAGAATGACAAAAGTTTTGTAACCATTTGTTACAAATTAGTAAATGTATTTTGTCCTCATGGGCTCCCCTAGAGGAAAACATGGTATCTAATATGGCATCGCCCAGAGACTTAGACCCACTCCCATGTACATTAGACCTGATTTTTATGGTTATATGTTACAAAGCTGCCAACATTTTTCAGCAACTGGGCAACATTTCATTCATTTTCAGCAACATTTTAATGGATATTTCCAGAAATGAATGGAAAAAACTACACATTGTCTCTTTAAAATATAAATTTATGAAAACACAACATGACATGAGAATAATACTTGTAAAACAACGTGTTTTAGCTCTGTTTGTCGGCTAAAGAAGCATATTTATAAACAGAAACCGTAAAGTCACCATCTTAAAACAAAATACCCAGAGATTTTTTGTGTGAGATGCTTGTCAGCCACTAGATGGTGCCATCGGATAGGAGAAATACTCCGGAAAGAGACTTTAAAGACCAACTTCACTTGTCACTCTGAGTTTCACATGTAAGCTTAGCATGAAAAAAGTCTTGTACCCATATTTCCTGCATTAACCACCAATGGAAAATAGACACAGAAATGCTCAAATTAGAAAAGCCACTTAGATCTATGTCATAATGTCAAGTTAGCATTCATGGATTCACCCATCTTGGTTAACAATAAGGAAAGGTGCTGTTGGGTTAACGCACAGAAAACAGCAGAGATCGTCTCCGCTAGCAGAAGCTAAGTGTAAGCATTAGCAGCTCCACCACACAGCAGAAATCCTCCAGACTTGGGTCATTTGTGGAGTTAAAACATCTGGTTTTTTTTTTGTATCCACAGGGTTAGGCCCGTCTCTGGCAGCAGTCTGGGAGGAAACTCGGCCCGGCATGGTTCTTTTTCCCCAGGGGAGGGACGTACGGAAAAACTCACTGGCTGTTACTCTGAGTAGTAAGTAAGTAAGTAAGTAAGTAAGTAAGTAAGTAAGTAAGTAAGTAAGTAAGTAAATAAATAAATAAATAAATAAATAAATAAATAAATAAATAAAAGATTATGAGTCGTAGCTTCATTTGATTTATTTAAAAAAAACAGAAAAATGGTGCAATGGAAGAGACAGGCCTTGATGCATAGCATTCAAAAGTAACCTGAGCTGCTGAAATAGTCCTTATAGCTGTGATCAGTACATCAAGATCTGTGTGTGTCATACATTTGATCCCATATGAACAAGATGTGAAAACAATGGGCGTTGCTCTATCTAGTCTGATTGATTGAAAAAATACATTATGGGATATTTTTGTACTGGACACATAAAAAATGGGGACATTGACTAAGTCATGTCTCAGAAAACAGATTAATTATCCAATAATGTTGCAAAACAAACGGAGTCAGTGGTAGTCATCAATGTTGTTAGCCAATCAGAGGGGAGATGTTTGAATGTCAGGAGATAAAACTCCACAACCTGCTGTCTTCAGCTCTGGCTCACTTCTATTTCCTGAAACATGAGCGCCAGAGCTTTTTTTTTTTTACCACAGAGATCAACTCACAGGGTATTCATTTATACTAGAAACCACTGCAAATAAAGTCCCATTAGTCATCATCACACACTGGTGAAATTACATCTCCACTTTTGACACATCACCATGGGGAGCGGTGAGCTGCAGCAGTGGCTGCGCTCGGGAACATTAGGTTGTTTAATCCCCCAGTCCAACCCCTTAAAGCTGAGTGTCCAGCAGGGAGGCACGGGGTCCCCTTTTTAATGTCTTTGGTATGACCCGAACAGGATTTGAACCCTGATCTCCCAGTCACAAGGTGGACACTCTACCACTAGGTCACGGAGAAGATATTGAAGTGAACTTGGTCTTTAACACAGCCCACATTTTTTTCATTATGCTATTAGAAAGAGAACTGCTAAAATATAAATAAAAAAATAATCAATAAAAGTGCTACTCCAACTTCACCAGTTACAGATAAACGACGAGGGTGCAGAATGAAACGGATTAATCTCATTTTCCCACGGCCAGTGGGCAGCATCAACTCCCTCACACTCCACAATAAAGTCTTCTCTGTAGCTACTGTGAGGACTGGATGAGTACCCAGAAAGATGGGCTAAAAGCATGCCAATAATATGCCTTAATTACTTGCTGATAAGTGAGGGAATTACGAGTGTATTATCCACACAGTGAGACTAAATGAGGTATGCAAGTCTGTGAAATAGTTGCAGAAGCCCGTTTCATGCTCCAAGTTTATGAGGTGGAAATAAAACAAAGAAACAGAATAAGAGCAATAAGAACAAATTATCTTTAAATAGGTCAATTTTTATAGTTTTATGCAGCAGAGAGAAGACGAACATGTTCTCAGACAGCTGGCTGGACACAACGTGAAGGCATTTCTTGTAAAATAAAAAAAGAACCTCCAACGTGTCAAAGACACAGCAAAAACTGGAGCATAGGAAACTTTTCAAAGTTACTCTGACAGTTTCCCCTGGAAGAAGAGGAACATGCTTTTTTTGAGATGAGCTGTCTACAGTCCAAATCTATTTCTGCTTCAGTTGCTGGCAAAACTTGATGGTTGCTGGAGGGGAGCGAGAAGCTTCCAGGCATCTTTTATATTCGAGTCTGTCAACAACTTCAGCAGTTTTCTGCACAATAAGCACATAATGCCCAGAGCTTACCTATCAATTTAATTCAAAGGATTAGGAGGAACCAGGGAGATGGTTTATTTCATCAAATCATCTTTATTCTGTACACGGACTTAATGCTTAAGAAAAAACCCATGAACTGCTGCAATTTATGTGCTGATAGAAGCATGTTACAGTGCAGCTGCAGGCTGCAGGAGTGACTATAACTTTTACTGCAGCTTTTACTAATGCATCTTAACAAGGGAGACATATTTAAAAACAGTCATGAAAAAGACATCAATCCCAATAGCAGCTTATAAATGCATGTGCTATGGCAAGCCAAATGAGCATTTATTCTGAAATCAGGATATCAGCCAGAATTGTCATGAACATGTAAGCCATTTCTGTCCACTAGTTAACTAGTTAGGCATGTTTGTGTCAACTAGTTAAATATCGAGGGTGAAAATGTGCCCACTAGTTAACTAGTGGCAGCAGAAATGCGCACTAGTTAACTAGTGAACACATTTAGGCTTCAGTAGTTAACTAGCTGACACAAAAACTGCTCACTAGTTAACTAGTAAAAGCAGAAATGCATACCCGTCAGCTAGTTGAAGGTATTTGTCTCACTAGTTAACTAGTGAGGGTCAAAATGTGCACACTAGTTAACTTGTGGTAGACATAAATGTGCACTAGTTAACTAGTGAACATATTTTGGCTTCACTAGTTAACTAGTTGACACATAAATGGCTCACTAGTTAACTAGTAAAGACCAAAATGCACACCAGTCAGCTAGTTGAAGGTTTTTGTGTCTCACTAGTTAACTAGTGATGGCCAAAATGTGCACACTAGTTAACTTGTGGTAGACATAAATGTGCACTAGTTAACTAGTGAACACATTTTGGCTTCACTAGTTAACTAGTTGACACATAAATGGCTCACTAGTTAACTAGTAAAGGCCAAAGTGCATACCAGTCAGCTAGTTGAAGGTATTTTGTGTCTCACTAGTTAACTATTGATGGCCAAAATGTGCACACTAGTTAACTAGTGAAGGCTTAACTCCTAACTAGTTAACTAGTTGGAGTAGGTCAGTGCCACTAGTTAACTAGTGAACCATTAATGACTCACTAGCTAGCTAGTTGATGGCAGCAGGCCCACTAGTTACCTAGTTGATGCATCCATTGTCCAAACTAGTTAACTAGTGAGGACATAAATGTATACTAGTAAAATAGTTCAAGTCTACATTCACACTAGCTAGCTAGTTGCGCAGAATTCTAATTAGGAGGCGGAGAATTTCTCAAATTAAGACTCTCTATTGGCTCCCTGTGTCAATATAAAATATGACAACCAATCACAGTGCGGAATTTCGTAAAATCCCACCCCAAACATTTGCATGCGGCACACAAGTTAACATGCTGGCCAGAGGAACCTCAGCTAGTGAACTAGTAGTGGCTTCAGTGTGACACTTACATGTAAACTTGTGAAGGCGGAACTGCTCACTAGTTAACTAGAGAGGGTACAAATGTCCACTAGTTAACTAGTGAGGTGCAAAATAAGTGTCACTAGTTCACTAGTGGGCCCCAAATCACCCACAAGTTAACTAGTAAGGTGCGGATATGCTCACTAGTTAACTAGTGAGGTGCAGATTTGCTCACTAGTTAACTAGTGCACCCTAAAGCGCCCACTAGTTAACTAGTAAGGTGCAAAAAAGCATCACTAGTGAACTTGTAAAGTGCAGATATGCTCACTAGTTAACTAGTGGGCCCCAAAATGTCAACAAGTTGACTAGTAGGGTGCAGATTTGCTCACTAGTTAACTAGTGAGGCACAGATATGCTCACTAGTTAACTAGTGATGTGCAGATTTGCTCACTAGTTAACTAGTGAGGTGCAGATTTGCTCACTAGTTAACTAGTGCGCCCTAAAGCGCCCACTAGTTAACTAGTAAGGTGCAAAAAAGCATCACTAGTTAACTTGTAAAGTGCAGATATGCTCACTAGTTAACTAGTGGGCCCCAAAACGCCAACTAGTTAACTAGTAGGGTGCGGATTTGCTCACTAGTTAACTAGTGAAGTGCGGATTTGCTTACTAGTTAACTAGTGAGGCGCGGATTTGCTCACTAGTTAACTAGTGAAGTGCGGATTTGCTCACTAGTTAACTAGTGAGGTGCGGATTTGCTCACTAGTTAACTAGTGAGGTGCAGATTTGCTCACTAGTTAACTAGTGAGGTGCGGATATGCTCACTAGTTAACTAGTGAGGTGCAGATATGCTCACTAGTTAACTAGTGAAGGTCAAAATGTGTTCACTAGTTAACTAGCGTGTACAGTTTGACCCTCACTAGTTAACTAGTTGACCTGTTGACAAGATATCAGAATTAATGCTCAAGCGGCTGGCCAAATTGGGCAAAGTTAACAAGTGGGATTTTTACATTCAGTAGTCAGCTAGTACAAGTTTTTGTACCTTACTAGTTGACTAGTAAAAACTAAATGTGTTTTAACTAGTTAACTAGTGGACATTGATCTGTCCACTAGTTAACTAGTGAACACACTGAGCAATACTAGTTAAGTAGTAAGATATGAAACATTTTAACTAGTTAACTAGAGAGAATTTAGGCCTTACTAGTTAACTAGTTGACATTTAGGCTGTCACTATTTAACTAGTTGACACAAACATGTCTAACTAGTTAACTAGTGGACAGAAATGGCTTACATGTTCATGACAATGCTGGCTGATATCCTGATATCAGAATAAATGCTCATTTGGCTTGCCATATATTTCTAGTTTGTCATTTATGCCCTTTTCTGGGTTGGCTTCATGCATTTATCTTAAAAAGTGTTTTATATTTTTCTTCTGACTTTTATTGTCCTTCTGGTTGACACCTCGTTATCAAACACTGATGTAATTTAGGATAAAAAAGTGCACCCAGCTGCAAATCCCTCTCAGGAAGCCATTTTTTAGTAAGGAAGGCCAATGTGCTCTTAAATTATCAAGTGGTTTTGCTCAAGTGATGCAAGTCTAACACAGGTGTGAGACATGCGCCTCTAAGACAAAAGTAGCACTCCAGGTTAAGGCAGAGTTGGGGATGTGAAGGGGAAAGAGTGCATAGAGGAGACGCTGAGTATAAAACCTGCAATGAGTAGAGCAGTGGGAGGGGGTGCGGTGTCAGGCTGGAGTCTTATGTAACAGGTCCAGATGCAGCTTGTTCCTCCACAGAGGATAAAGACTGGCAAGGGCAACGAGGATGAAAAGAGACCTCTGAGTTTTCTGTGAAAATATTGGCTGGACCGTCGGTTTGGAGAAGCTGGAGAGCGAGCTGGATGCTCACAGGTCGGATAAGGAAAGGCTGCAGAACAGGAATGTCTGATGTTGTTTCAGTTACTGTTTGAAAGGTAAAAACTGATCCTGCAGTGAACGCTACAAAGAGATATTTTGCCCTACGTGTAGGAGCACATAATTCATTTTATATAAATACGTAATGACACAGTTTTCATAGTCCTTACTGATTTTACTGACCTACAGAGTTGAGACATAGTATCGTGTTTTTTGTCGCAGACAGTGACGTTGTGAAACCTACAACTCCGGTTCTTTCTGTCCACACAAAAGCGCTTAAAACAGAGAGCGGAGAGTTTTTAAAAAGATTTGTTTTCACTGCGTAAATATGTGCTTTCATGTGGATGACAGGCCGAATCGTAGGAAAATATCTTGGCTTTGGGAGACAACCGGCTACGTGTGGAGAGGGTCTAAGATATGGAAGTCTTTAACTTTATAAATCCAATTACTTCTTCCCCTTCTACTCCTCCTCCTTAAAAATAGCATTCTCAAGAGGGCAAAAAGAAAGAATAAGATTTGTAAGGCTCCATTATGATGAAGAGGCTAAAATATTATCTTCTAAATGGCTAAAAAGAACAAAGGTGCCACACCAGCATCCTGACACTGGAGTGCAGCAAATCCCCATTTTTTTCTTATTTTCTAACTGCTGATGAAAACAAGAGGGTTCTGTTAGGAGAGAGAGGGTGACAATTCCCAATTCTTTCAAGGCAACAAGATCACATTTTAAATAATTTAGAGGAAGTATTTCCTACTAAATAGCTCTTTTAACTTTAAAAGTCCAGCTCCTTTAATTCTTCCTACTTCTCCTTATTCCCGTTGGGATTAACTGAAAGTTTAGGATTTTTTTAAAGCTTGAGGAGGCAAAAATATTCTCTTCTAAATGGTTAAAAATAAATAAAGTGTCACTGTCAGATTTAAGATTTTTAGCATCATGTTTTAAGCATGAGGTCAGAAATTTGGGTGCCATATTTGATTCTGGCAACCTTTAAACAGATTGACTCAGTTGTCAAAACAAGTCTTTTAGCTAAAGTAAAACCATTTTTAAGTCTCAGTGATCTAGAAAAAGCCACATATGTTTTTATCAGCTCCCGTTTTGACTACTGCAATGCGTTGTATGCAGGTCTAACCCAGAAACATCTTGCCAGGTTACACCAAGTCCAAAACGCAGCTGCTCGTCTGCTCACCAACATCCCCAGGCCTCATCACTTCATTGGCTCCCTGTTAGATTCAGAATTAAAGTCGAGGTTATGATGTTTGCATTTAAAAGTATTCATGGGCTTGCACCATCCTACATCTGTGACAATCTTTCACTACAAAAGCAGAGCAGAGAAACAAGGTCCTCTGGTAAATTTTATCTTCATGTTCCGAGATCTAAATACAGAAAGTGGGGTCGCTCATTTCCTGTGGTAGCGCTGAAGCGATGGAACAAGCTCCCACTTCACCTGCGCACTACTACTGATGTAACCTTATTTAAGTCTGGATTAAAGACGCACCTCTTTCGCATGGCTTTTGAAAATTCTGGATGTAAACTGTGTTTAATCTTTTTACAATTTTTTTATGGTTTTTAATTATTTTAAAATGGTTTGGATTTTTATTACTTTTAGATTTGTCCTAAATGGTTTAAACTGGCTCTGATCATTTACTTTTTTATAGTGGCTTTAAAATTATATTATTGTCATTTTTTTCTTTTCATAATAAATGTTAAAGTGACAGTGTGTATTTTCCCTGGCCATAGGAGGCAGTTCTTCTTCAGTAAATGCATGTTTTCCTCTTGGGCAAGGGAACATGGCACCTGATATGGCGTCGACCCATTCCCGTGTTTTTTAGACCTGATTTTTATGGTTAAATGTTAAGAAGCTGCCATTATTTTTCAACAACTTTCCATCATTTCATTAATTTTCAACATTTTGATAGATATTTCTAGAGATTGACGATAAAAACTACACATTGTCCCTTTAAGCACTGTTGGTCGATTAGTCACAAATCGAGTCCATTTTAACGGTTTCAGACAGCTGTCTGCTGGTTTCATCACCAGCATGCATTTGGTTCTAGACGTTGCTAAAAGATTGTGACAAAATCCTGTCAATGATTAAACTTTAGCATTTGGTGACTTTTCTTGTTGAAATAAAATCACCATCATGTAGGAAAAGACAATCTCAGCCTAAAATGACATAATTCAATTTCTGAGATATTCACACGGTTTTGCTTGATGTGAAAGTTTAACTCCCACTATCTGGGATTATGACATCATAAACATAAAAACAAATGAAAATAATAATAATTGAGCAATTGAAAGCTGCAGCCAGCAGAATCACTGTGCCTCTCAGTCAGGCTCTAATCTGCTTTTACATCCTGATGGTATTCCAGACAGAAGTGCTCATTTGCAGCATTAATTCTGCAAAGCCATAGAAGCTCGGGCTCTGCTGCAGCTCTGCGACTGCTGCTCTCAAGCCGAGCTCCTCCACCCTCCACCTCTATGTTTAATGAGGCTTTACAGCCCTTTTCAGAGAAAGCGTCTCAATAGAGCTAATGGATCATCAGAGTGAAAACGAGCCACAGAGAAACAGAGATAAAGATATTTTGGAGATGTGGAAATCTGACCTAAACTATCATGCTGTCTTCTCTCTCGTCTGACTTGACCTCACTTTACCCTTCAGATTTTGTCTCATGCTTTATAAAGTTATGACTTTATTCTCTTTATAGTCATGAGTGTGTTCTGGGCCTCATTCTGCCATGCATGCTTCTGCTTGATTATGCTCCATCTGATCTGAATCAGAAATGTTTAGTTGTTGGGTTTAAAGAAAACACGTACAACTCATAATCCCAATAAATGTCCTCTCTTTTCCTTCTGCTCCAGCCTGTTCCCATTTGCCTTCAGTTCCTGTGAATTTATTTCTGAGTCTTTTAAAACTTGATTATGTTTCCGCTCCTTACAATTTAAGTTCCTGTTTCCACACCACTCCACTGGACAGCAGACAGCAGACAGTCCTGACGACGGGGTTCTGTTTTCTTTCTGCACAAAGCAGCATCAAATAATCCTCTTTTTTGGTTTACCATTTAATAAACCACACTAATGAAGAACTGCAATTAGCAAAACTTTGTACTTTATAGAATAATTTGAACTTATGTTATAATATGATTCGATATAAATAACTTTGCTGCTCTCTTGCATGAATTTGATTTGGATTCTGTCTCAGTAGCTGCATTTAAAGTGATGATGTGTATTTTTGTGTTTGTGTAAGACTTTACCAATGGATGGCCATTAGGGTCAAAAATCCCTGGGAGGGCAACCTCCAGAAAACTTGTCAAGCACTGGCAACGAGTGAAGAGGTAAACGTGTAAAACAACAAGTTATGAATGGTGAAAGTTTTTTTAACCGTTTGTTGCAAATCAGTAAATTCGTTTTGTCCTCACAGGCTCCTGTAGAAGGAAACATGGCGTCGCCCAGAGATTTAGACCCGTTCATTCCAGACCCAATTTTTATGGTTACATGTTACAAAGCCGCCAACATTTTTCAACATTTTGGCACCATTTAATTCATTTTAAACAACAATTCAATGGATGTTTCCAGAGATTAACAGGAAAAACTACACATTGTCTCTTTAAACATGTTGAATACTTTATAGGTTCAAAAATTAATGAATTAATCTCAGTTTTTTTAATTATTCCAAAATATTTACAACAAAACACATCATATGTGATACAGATAATGTTTAGTCATGTTAGAATTTTCTTCTATCGTTTTTACAATGTACTTTGGTGTTTTCAAAGGTGCTTTTCAAATGAAATGTAATGAATTAATTTTTGAAATTTTTTATGCCTTTAAAATCTGAACTGAATCTTTGCCACAAGACAAGGCAAGGCAGCTTTATTTATAGAGCACATTTCAAACACAGAGAAAATTCAATGTGCTTTACAATTATCAGGACATGATGTGAAAACAACATAAAACACAAACTAAAATACACACAAATGGAATTACAGTTTAGAGCTAAAGGAGAAGACAAAGTTACGGTGCAGATTACAGTGGAGATGACGCATGATAAGAAACAATTCATTTAAAGAATGATTAGTACATTTTTATTTTTGATTTAAACAACACTAGGGTTGGGGCAGATCTGAGGCCATGGGGAAGCTGATTCCATATGTGAGCAGCACAGTAACTAAATGCATCTCCACCATGTTTGGTTCTGACCCGAGGTTCTACCAGCTGATTGTTTCCAAGGGATCTCTGAGCCCTATTGGGTATACAGGAAGGAGATCGGACATGTATTTTGGTCCTATGCCATTGAGTGATTTATGAACTAGTAGAAGCACTTTGAAGACTATTCTGTAGTTTACTGGTAACCGGTGTAGGGATCTAAGAACAGGAGTGATGTGCTCCGTTCTCTTAGTTCTTGTTAAGACTCTAGCAGCAGCATTCTGAACAAGCTGCAGTTGTTTCACAGCTTTTTTGGAAAGACCAGTTGAGACCACTGCAGTAGTCCGGCCGACTAGAAATAAAAGCATGCATACATTTCTCTAAGTCTGGTCTGGACATGAGACCTCTGACTCTTGATATCTGATGAAATTGATAAAACACTGATTTAGATATAGCCTCAATAGGTTAATAACAAGATAGATAGAAGAAAACAGGGAAGTAATCATAACTGATCCTGCAGTGTGAGTGGTCAATCATAGACTGTGGGAGTGCAGCGGTCACAGGAAGCAAAACTGAGAGGGGAAAGGACAACTCACAATGTACAAACAGGTGAAATAAGACAGGATACAAAGAGTAAAAAGAGAATGCAAATGTAAATATAAATCATGTAGCTTGTTGTGCTTAGCTCTACAAAAAACAGAATCTAAGTCCCTTTAGGACACGACATTTCAAAACCTTTCATTAGACTCGGAAGTTAGTCACTTCATCAATAATTTTAACCAGAGCTTTAAAGACGTGCAAGTTCCCACTGGTTCATGCCCTGGAGGAAATGTCATGCAGTTGTTTATTTGTTAGAGTATTTATCTGCTGCTGTCCAGTCTAAATGTAACAAAATATTACTTAGATAGCAAATGATCAGCAGTCACAGTAAAGCTCTTTTTGTCATTTTGTTTCAAGCTAAGTTATTTTAAACAAGTAACTTCAAACATTATAAAGAGCCTAGTAAATGAGCGTGTCTGTCTAAAAGAAACATTTGGCACAGTTCTACCAGTCTTCTGCTTAGTTTTCTTATGCTTCGTGTTTTTCTACATTTTCAAGCATCAGTCTGTTCCTTTAAGCTATAAACATTTGGTACATTTTTACAGCGATTTTAACGCCACAGACGTTTCATTTTCTATCAATTTGTGGAAAAGTATGTGAGAAAAGTATAAGGCAGAGCCTTGATAGTGCCCGCAGAGACAGGATGAGAGATTGATGCCATGTAGCAATGAGCAGTGCTCTGAATACCGACCGTGTCATTTTTGTCCTCCAACCAGGCTAGCAGCAGGATGGGTGACAGCAAGCTAACTCTGACCCTCAGTCAGCATTTATTTCAGTTTGTTTTAATGCTAGAGAATGCAACAAACGCCATGCCCTGTGTTCCCAAAAACGATCCAAGGTGAAAAACTCAAAATAGGAAAAACAAATATATACATCATCAAAATGTTCTATTTTTGCTTGGCAAACTCAATCTGATGTGTGGTTTATCTCTATCAGGCTGATCATTTGTGCTTTTGTTTCCAAATAACTGTGTGTGGGCATTTGTGGGCCACCTGTCTCCCCCAGACTTAGCCAGGCACAGCCTGAGTGGAAGCGTCAGCTAAGTGTAATAACGTTTGACAGCTCTAATCAGCCGAGCTTGCTCATTAGGGATCCTTGCACCAGACTGCCGTGACCAGGGTTTCTTCTCTTGGCTTTCTCTTTCATCTCCTCGCAGCAGAAACACAAAGCCCAGCGGTCTCCTCATTAAGCAGGCTTATTGCGTTAATTCAGCCCAACATAACACACTCAGCTGGAGCTGTTCCAAATAATTCCTTCTCATTTGTGTTTGTTGGGAACAGGGAGCCAAAGTACCGATGTTTGGACCCTTCAGATGATGCAGTCATGGCGACAGCTATATTCCTGCCAGTGGCTAATCCACTGACCTCTGCAAAAATCCACCTCCGACAAACATGAAAACCAAGCAAATGGGAATAAACTGAAGATTATACAATAATTTGTTAAAGATTATAACTCAGATTAGATTGAACTGTAAATTCAAACATTGCTTGTATAACCAACTCAATATGCTGGTGAAGGTTCTCAGTCATCCAGGTCATGGTAATCCAAAAGGGTTCAGTTGCCTGCATTTGAACCCTTTTGCATAACCAAAATTAGACAAAATGTAAATTAAACATAAAGTAACAGATGAACGTGTATTTCAACAGAAATATTGATGCATATGTAAAGTTTTAGAATAATATAGTGACTCTGTTTGATTTATGTCAGAAACAACGTAGATCCCATTGGAAAAGGTGTCTGCTACTTTTACAGGAGAACATTTTACATCAATCCCATTAGGAATAATGTATAGAGACACAACTGTTCCAATTAAAATAAAGTGGATCAGAATGTTTCCTTTTTTCTCCACATACAGTCAGCAGACCACATTTTGATTTATTCATTATTTTTATTTTCATTTTTAACATCTCAGGCTCAAAATAAGTTTTGATAAAAGGACGAACAACTAAGTCCTCCAGGGGTACTTCTGAGTTAAAACATGCTCATGAAATACGTATGTGGAGTAACCAGGTAGGTAGATTTTAACGTTGCAAATCTGCAACACCTGCCTCCAGAGGGTTAAAGTAAAGAGAGAACTACACAAGGTGGGTACATTTTCCTTTCCAGATTGGTGCAGATGTGTCGCTGTCTAAAGTGGGGAGCAAGGCAATCTCAAACAGGATTCTTTCATCTTTTCAAAACCTCTAGCTGAAGCCCTTTTTGACACTGCCACACCCGTAGCTTCACTATGTCTGCCTCCTCTACTGAGATCCTGCTAGATCATCTGCAGGCTCCATTTCTCATCACCAGTATTCCACAGCATCAGTTCTCCTCCCTATTTTTTTCCTAGATCATCTTCAGCTTTGCATCAGCATTACTAATTTTTCACGATCACTCAGTGTATGTCCAGGTGTTTGTCTTCTCTCACCTTTTCTGAACACTTCCTACTTCAGCATTGCCTCTTGCTTTGCCTCTGGCCTACATATTTAGATTTTTTTTATTTAACATGAACCTGACCCTATCTGACTATAGCCAACTAAAACAATGGATTCAACCTTCCCTAAACTATCACATCTGCAAAATGAGTTCACATAGGCAAACAAAGCTACTTGTGCAGTTGGAATCATGTTGATTGTGATTGCAAGACGTTCAGATGGGAACCTTTCTAAACTGCTTACTTGAAGTCAGTTTTAATAAAAACACTCAATTTTAAGTCATCATTGTTCAAAATTACAAAAGCGTCAAATTAAAGGTGCTGGGGAGCCACGATTATCTCCAGTGCTGCAGGTTCCAGACCCGTTTTATTCCACTGACAAAGGACTGACCATGGATGAAAAGGTACAAAGAAACATGTTTGAAAGGCACACTGCACACCACCACATGTGTAACCTAATGTAAACAAGCAAAACACCTACTGTCTGTGATTCAAAAAATCTATTTTCCAAAACAAGAACATGATGGATGAATCCATCGAATGGGACGCAATTTTGAACACTAATGTAACATTAACAGTGATTTTGTTAACAAGTTACTATGTGTAATAGTCCTTCCGTCATTTTTCATACTTAGGATAAAAATGCATAAAACAAGATGAAAAACTGTTTATACTGGTAAGACAGAGACCTAAGTCAAAAAAAGACACAAGTAACCTCTTTTGTTACTGCGTTAGGGCTATTTCAGCACCATGGACAGCACCATCTGCTCAGCAGACAAGGTGCAAACAGATCCTAAAATCTGCTGTCATGGTAAACTGTCAGATGTTTGCTCATTTTGCATTTTATTTATATCTCCTTTACAACTTGAATTGTGGAGTTATTAAATGATTTATGCTGGAAAATGACATTGTGCATCTGCATTGGACTTGGAGAGGGATCGGTGTCACAAAGATGCTTATTTAGAAGAAACTGACGGTTTTAACATATTAGGTCTCTTGTCTCCATTTGAAACGGTGACAACTTGGAGTTTAGACTCTGAGACTTCATCATTTGTGTTTTTCTTCCAGTTTACTGTCTCAAGTCATCCTGGGCCATTATTCTTCAAGTTGCTTCCCTGCTTCAACACACCTGATTCCATGGTTGAATTAAACACCTGTTAATCACTCGTTGATTCAAATCAGGTTTGTTGGCGCAAAGAAAGAGCTGCAACATGGTGTGTTTAGAGTTTGAGATGTTTACATTTCTTTAACCAGCTCACCAATCACATTCAAGCTAATTAATTCATACATTTTCACACATCAGAATAAATTCTAAGATATTTAAATTCTAAACAGAAAAATTGAGCTCAGATCATTTTGATTTGTAAAACGATTTGTTTTCCATTTAAGACCTTGAGGTGTTCCAGCCTACCTGAAGCTGCCTGCATCCAGCCGCAGATTTTGTACACAGTGGAGGTGCTGAGGAGGAAGAAGAGGCTGAAGCAGCCAATGCATGTGACCACCAGCATCATGGACATTCCGATGAAGAAGGAGGCGGCCTTGAACGCACCGGAGGGGATAGCGGAGAACTCGGTGAAGCTGCCCTGGCAAACCAGGTCTCTGGAGTGTCCGTCCCCGACGCAGTAGTGGAAAAGGCCGAAGTAGCCGGCCTGCGGCGTGTCCATGCCATCCCCGATCCAATAGGGCTGCGAGAAGATGGTCACGTTAACGATCCCGAACAGGATGGTGAAAATGGCCCACAGAAGTCCGATGACACGGGAGTTGCGGACGTAATTGGTCTGGTACAGTTTGGCAGCTTCTGCAGACGGCAACATTGATGCGGCAGATCCAGGTATCATCTTAAGCAAGCCCAAACAATAAATGTATTCTGCGAGGAGTAAACATTCACGACACCTTTGGTTTTTTTTTCTTCTTCTTCAGAGAATCATCAGCTGGATCACACGGTCACTGTTCGTGCAGCTGCTAAACATCTGTCGGGCGCATCAGCTCATGACGTGGCGTCCCAAAAAACCAGGCGCTGAGGAGATCTGGATGTGGAAACTCAAAGCCTGATCAGCCGTCAGACGTGCTCATCGCTGCCGCATTTTAGTGTCCTTGGAAAATCCCGACTCGGAAAGAACCGGATTCACCTGAGCTACAGCCTGACCCACATGATGCTCGCGTCCCCTTCACGGTCCAAAAGAGAGGAAGCAACAGCGAAACGCCTTAATGGAGTCCCAAGCACAGCGATGCACGCTTACGATTTAAAGCATCCAAACGCAATTACCCAATCAGAGAACACCACAGCCTTCGCTCCAGCGGGGATTTGGTATCTAAAGCAGCATGGTGGTGCTGCCTGCCAGCGACGAGGCACGGAGGGCGGGGCGCACAGATGGCAGACGCAGAGACGCGCGCGTGCAAACAGTGACACACACCTTCTGGGTAAACGCTGCGTCAACATCCGAGCGAGTGACGAAACATCAGAGCAAAAGACAAGCAGCGCTGCGCAGAGCGTCACGACATGCGTGTGCTAGAGCTGGATGACCCCCATCCCCACATGATCCAGCGTTATTACCCAGTGCGTGAAAGGAGGACTCAGCACTCAGTGTGCTGGCTTGTTTCATGTGGTTATGCAACAGTATCAAACTTTGACCTTTCGGGAAAATACGGAGAACAGGATTTATTTAATCAGAAAAATAATCCTTTCATGTTCGGTGTCCCCTAGTTCCCCAGCTCCCTCCTTTTCGTCCTCTGCGTTCCCCTCATGTGTCCCCTTGTGCTCTGACAGTGTGTCCCTATGCTTCCCCAGCCCTCTCCAGGTTCTCCTCATGTGTCCCCTTGTGCTCTCCAGCTCCCTCTACTCTTCCCTCGTGTTTCCTCCTAGTTCCTATTTGTTTGCATTAGTCCTCCTCACCCCTCTAGTCATTAGTTGTTTACATTTGCCCTTAGTCTTTAGGTTTAGTTATTTAGTGTTTTATAGGTTATGGTTTATCTTTCCCTCCATGCACGTAAGTTTGTGTGTGTGTGTGTGTGTGTGTGGGGGGGGGGGGGGCGTCCCCCCCCCCCCACTTTTTCCAAAGTCAAGTTTTGACCCTTGTACGTTTTACCATCTAAAAACAATATTACGCTATATTAAATTGACACTGGTTGAGCTGTAGGACCAAGCGGAAAACAACTGTGTTGAAGTCTGTTTCCCATTAAAGCATACTGTAAATACCCCCCCCCCCCCCCACACACACACACTTCTAAAGTGAAAATTACGTCCATGTTCCCCTCTGTTTAAGTTCTTTCCCCATTTAGTTTATTAATGGCACCTGTCTTCCCTCTAGACCTCACTCCTCACACCTGTCATCTGTTCCCGATTGCTTCCCTCTGTGTTACAAACCCTGTCTTGTCCCTCAGTGTTTGTTGGTCCATTGTCTTTGTCAGTGTTGTTCTGCCCTCCTCTATAAACTCCAGGTCCTTGCTCATAAATGAGCTTTTGTTTTTGTAATTCAGTTTTCCTAGATTTTAGGCTTGGCGGCCTGCCCTTTGGAAAGTACTCATCATCCTAATAAAAGGACTTTTCATTTATTCAACCGCTCATGCCTGAGTTGTCTGGATTTCTGCATTTTTTGGGTCCAAACCTCCTGCTCTCAACGTGACAAATCCAGGTCCATCCCAGTTATTAGAAGGGAGAGCAAATGTAATGAAGAACATCACTCGTTCAAACTTACATCTTATTTGTGTCAGACAGGCTTGTTAAACACAGTCTAATCCTGGTTCTGCACCACCCTACTAGTTTCGCTGCTCTAAAACACTAATCTTGGATCAATAGGTGATTAACAGGCTTCCGTAGAACTTCAGGGCCTGAACTTAAACATTTAATCAGCTGGAAGCTCGAATACACGCAGTAAAGTGACCCAGAGGACCATGCAGGGCACCACAGTGTCAAAACACATTTCTGGATGAAAATCACACATCAAACACACGTTTGATGGTCCACTGTAATCTTGAGTCAGCAAAATAAATAGACCGTATTCTATAATGCTGAAAGGGTTAATGTCGGTGCTGATGCCCTGTTGTTCTGTTTTTGATTTTCTTCAACACTACTTTCCACAATTCTTAGTATAAATACTATTATTTTTTATTAATATTACTTTACCTTTATTATTATTATTATTATTATTATCATTATTATTATTATTATAACTAATGCTGCTATGCATCATAAATGATGTTACTCTGTGTATAGTTTTGCATATATTTGTTGATTTTACATTTATAATATTTCTCTTTTTTTGTTATTCTTTTACATTTTGCACTAAAGGGAGTGGCATTCTAATTTCGCTGAACCCTGTACAACAATAAAGGCTATTCTGTTCTATTCTATTCTATTCTATTCTATTCTATTCTATTCTATTCTATTCTATTCTATTCTATTATTACTAATACTATTATTATTACTACTACTAGTAATAATAATAGTATTATTAATAATAATCTGTGTTCTCTACTCTGGATTTCTGTTCAAAAGTAGCATCTTATATTTAAAATTTCCACACATTTCCTACTGAGGTACCTTTAATCTACTGAGTTGTCCTTTGACCATAAACTTTATTGTTAAATGTGAGGAACTCTGAAAAAAACCGACCCAAAATTTGATTGTGATTTGATCGTGAATGACGCATCACTGATCACACTGTCACTTAACCTTCATTAACTCACCATCTTGACTTGCGACGGAGAAGGCCTTTGTTGGTTTAGCGTCCAGAAAACAGAGAACGTCCCAACTAGTAGAAGCTAACTGTTAGCATTAGCAACCCCACCACTCTGCAGGGCTCCTTCAGCCTTGTGTTGTTTGTGGAGATATAACATCAACATAACAAAGTAAACTGTCATGTTTGGAGATCCGACCCATGTTATGCAGAACCACACAAAGACAAAGGTAAGTGATTAAAGTTTTATTATAAACTCAGGAGGCACCGGGGAAGAGGGGTGAATCTGGGAATGGTCCAGATGAATCGAAGGGTAGAGGAGAGGAGAGTAAGTGGGATGTTGAAAGAAAGAGTGTCAGAGTCCAAGCCCCCAGGCCGGGCTCTCCCAGCTGACCGGCGTCTGTCTCGGACCATTACCCAGCATGCCCCTCGTGGGGATTCCCTCCACGTTGCACCTGCGTCATCCATGTCTATATATGGAAGACGCCACACCGGCTCTTCACTCAGTCATCGTTCCACCGTGTTCCATGATCAGAGTATTCAGAAGCTAAGACAGTTAAACCTCCACCTTTCTAACTCAGACCTCATCCTTCCGTCAGCCTTTTCAGCACCGCTTGCAGCCAGCAGTCTCTAATAAAAGCTCTTACTCCCAAACCCAGTCTTCGAGTCTGACAGGATGACTGAGTCCATTAATCCAGCGGAGTTCGAGCAGATTAATAGGAAGTTGGAGCAGGTTGTTAGCGAGAACTTTCAGCTCCACGCCCTGGTCGACCAGCTTAACACCAGGCTGAACTCCCAGACCGATCTCTCCCTGCAGATGTCTACTGCCGTCACGGCACTCCAGCAGCAGGTTCATGCGCTCCAGTTGCAAGCCCTCACTCCACCGACGGGAGAGCCACACTTCAGTCTCCCGGAGAAGTGGAATGGAGAGACGGGGAGTCTGCTTGCTACCCTCGACATGCAGTTCGAGGGCCACCCAGGACGCTTCCCCACTGCGCGCTCTCGGGTGGCACAGCTCACCTCCCTGCTCTCCGGACGCGTGGCAGAGTGGGCTGCTGCGCTCTACAACTCCAAATCACCGGAGTGCAGTGACTACGCTGCATTCGTGGCCGCTCTCAGAAAGACTTTTGTTCCGCCCAGCAGCGAAATGGGGGCAGAGACACGACTCCTAAAACTCCGCCAGAAGGAGCGCTCTGTGTGCGCATATGCGTCGGAGTTCCACACCATCTCCGCCAAGCTGCGGTGGGATGACTCTGCCCTCCGAGCCGTCTTTTTGGAGGGACTGGCAACCTACATCCGGGATGAGATGGCGGGAAAGGAGCTACCCCAGACCCTGGATGAAGTTGTGGACCTGGCGTTGCGCATGGATCAGCGGGTTTTGGTTCGGCCCAAGTCTCTCATTCGCCCATCCAGGGCGCCTGGACCTTTTCCTCGTCCCCCCACACCTACTCCCGGACCCGTTGCCACTGAGGAGCCCATGCAACTGGGCCACCTTCCTCCGGAGGAGAGACAGCAACGGTGGCGCGAGGGCCTCTGCGCCTATTGTGGTTCCCCCGACCACAGACGCATGAACTGCCCCCTCCGTTCGGGAAACGAAGGAACCCACTGAGTCTCGGGGTCGCTCAGCCGGGGTCAACTCCAACCCCTGCCCTTTCCAATCGGCTCCTTCTGCACGTCACCCTCCAATATGGCGAGACCTCGCTCCAGATGCACGCGCTGGTGGACTCGGGGGCTGCTGACAATTTTATGGATGTGGATCTGGCTGAACGCCTACGGATCCCCACTACCCCCTTGGAGAGGGTTGTACCAGTGACCACGGTGGACGGCAGGCCCCTCCAGCCTTACCCTGTCCAAAACCGAACGCAGTCCCTCCAGATGACAGTCCAGGGTCACCGGGAGACCCTCCATTTCCTGATTATCCATGCTCCCTCCTCTCCTCTAATCCTGGGGTTTCCCTGGCTCCGCCTCCACGACCCACGGATCTCCTGGTCCCAAGCTCACCTTCTGGAATGGGGGGCCCAGTGCCGGACCCTCTCCTCCTCCACCTCGACCTGACTGCTCGGAAGGTGGCTCCGGTTCAGCGCCACCCAATCTGCCACCGCCCTATCAGGATCAGGCCGCAGTGTTCGATAAGCAGCGAGCCACCGCACTGCCGCCTCACCGTCCATACGACATGGAGATCAAGCTCCAGCCAGGAACCATTCCACCCCGGGGGCGCCTTTTTTCTCTCTCCCCCGCCGAATCCAGAGCTATGGAGGACTATATCGACCAGGCCCTCCAGCAGGGCTTCATCCGACCCTCGTCGTCCCCAGGTGCTGCAGGCTTCTTCTTTGTGAGGAAAAAGGAGGGTGATCTCCGCCCCTGTATTGACTACAGAGGACTGAACAAGATCACAGTCAGAGATCGCCATCCTCTGCCGCTCCTCACGTCCGCCCTGGATGCCGTCTCCCAGGCGCGGATTTTCACCAAGCTGGACCTCCGGAGCGCCTACAACCTGGTCCGTATCAAAGCTGGAGATGAGTGGAAGACGGCATTCATCACCCCCACCGGTCACTGGGAGTACCAGGTCATGCCCTTCGGACTGTGCAATAGCCCCGCCGTTTTCCAACGCTTCATCAATGATGTCCTCCGTGACACGTTGGGACGGTGGGTGTTTGCCTACCTGGACGACATCCTGATATACTCCAAGTCAGAGGCTGAACACCACCACCATGTTCGCGCGGTCCTGACCCGGCTCCTGGACAACAACCTGTTCTGCAAGCCCGAGAAGTGCTCCTTCCACCAGCGGTCCGTTTCATTCCTGGGCTACCTGATCTCGGATCAGGGTCTAACCATGGACCCTCAGAAAGTCCAGGTGGTTAAGGACTGGCCCCTACCTACCAGCCTAAAGCAACTGCAGAGTTTTCTGGGTTTCTGCAACTTCTACCGTCGATTTATCAAAGACTTTAGCACAATTGTAGCACCTCTCACTTCTCTCACCCGACCGAGCCCTCCTGGTCAACCATTCCGGCTCACCCCAGACGCCGTTCGGGCCTTCCACTACCTAGTCGCTCGTTTCACATCGGCTCCTATCCTGCGTCACCCGGACCAGGCAGTCCCTTTTGTGGTCTAGGTCGACGCCTCTGATGGCGGCCCCGACGACAGGCTACATCCCTGCGCCTACTTCTCCAGGAAGTTCTCCACCACCCAGCAGAAGTACGGTGTGGGGGATCGTGAACTGCTAGCCATAAAATGGGCGTTGGAGGAATGGAGGCAGTGGCTTCTGGGCACCACTCAGCCGTTCACCAACTGGACTGACCACCAGAACCTAACCCACATACGGTCCGCCAAGCAGTTAAATCCTCGCCAGGCACGCTGGGCCCTCTTCTTCGAACCCTACGAGTTCCATCTCGCTTATCGCCCCGGGACAAAGAACCAGAAGGCGGACGCCCTCTCTCGCCAGTTCACCCATTCAGCGCCCACGTCCGAGCCGGCGCCCATCCTCCCGGAGCACCGTTTTGTGGCCCACCTTGGGTGGCCGTTGGAGGAGGCCATCCAAAACGCCCTCCAGGGTGACCCAGCACCACCAGAGACCCCCGCCGGTCGGCTGTACGTCCCCTCGGCCTGTCGCAGTGAGGCGTTGTCCTGGGCCCACTCATCACGCCTGTCTGGTCACGCAGGCTTCTCTCGGACTCTCAGGTTCCTTAAACGGGCTCTCTGGTGGCCACGTATGGAGAGGGATGTTAAGGAATACACGAGCGCTTCTGACGTCTGCGCCCGCTCTAAGGCATCCACCCAGGCTCCGGTTGGCACCCTCAGACCTCTTCCGGTGCCCAGCCGCCCCTGGTCCCATGTGGGGCTGGACTTTGTCACGGGTCTCCAGCCGGTCAACGACCTCGACACCATCCTGACGGTCACTGACCGGTTTTCCGAGGCTGTTCACTTCATCGCCCTCCCGGGCCTCCCATCGGCCCGACGCACTGCAGAACTGTTTCTGGAGAACGTGGTGCGCCTCCACGGGTTCCCGGTGGACGTGGTCTCGGATCGTGGTCCCCAGTTCACGGCCCGTTTCTGGAACGCCTTCTGCCATCTAGTGGGAGCCTCTGTCAGCCTGTCTTCGGGCTACCACCCACAGACCAATGGTCAAACGGAGCGGGCAAACCAACAGTTGGGCCGGTACCTCCGCTGCTTCGTTTCGGCGCAGCCCTCGCAGTGGCCCAAGTACCTCCTCTGGGCGGAGCTGTCTCATAATCTCCACACCTCCTCGGCCACTCAGATGTCCCCTTTCGAGGTCTGCTATGGCTATCAGCCCCTGGTCTTTGCCCACCAGGAACCCGAAGTCGTGGTGCCGGCCGCTCAATCCCTGGTGAGGCGCTGCAAAAATGCATGGATCAAGGCGCGGGCCTCCATCACCCGGGCCAACGCCTGTTACTCCCACCAACACCTCCGCAGGCACCGCCCGAGCCCCTCCTATGCTCCAGGGGACAGGGTCTGGGTGTCCACGGCAGGCCTCCGGGTCCGCGGTGGTTCCAGGAAGCTCGCTCCCCGGTTCCTCGGACCCTACCCCATGCAGAAGGTCATCAACCCGGACACGTACCGGCTGCGGCTGCCTACAAGCCTTCGCGTCCATCCCACCTTCCACACCTCCCGGCTCAAACCTTATGTGGAATCCTCACTCCTGCCGCCTCGGGCTCCGGCGCCTCCGCCGGCCCGCTTCCTCGACGGTGAGCCCATCTACACCGTCCGGCGCATTCTGGATGCTCGCCGCAGGGGTCGGGGATGGCAGTACCTTGTTGATTGGGCAGACAACGGCCCCGAGGAACGCTCCTGGGAGCCGGCCCGTTCCATCTTGGACCCTGCCCTCATCTCGGACTTCTGGGCCCACCGAGGTGGCCCGGGGACTTCTGGAGCCGTCCCTGGACCGGGGGGTCCTGTCAGAGTCCAAGCCCCCAGGCCGGGCTCTCCCAGCTGACCGGCGTCTGTCTCGGACCATTACCCAGCATGCCCCTCGCGGGGATTCCCTCCACGTTGCACCTGCGTCATCCATGTCTATATATGGAAGACGGCACATCGGCTCTTCACTAAAGTAGGAACGTTTAATCTGTGCGGCCAGAGCGCTCTCCTTCCTTCTGCTC
The DNA here is from genome assembly GCF_043380555.1 of Nothobranchius furzeri. Classification (NCBI taxonomy): domain Eukaryota; kingdom Metazoa; phylum Chordata; class Actinopteri; order Cyprinodontiformes; family Nothobranchiidae; genus Nothobranchius; species Nothobranchius furzeri. Next base: position 63,236,367 of record NC_091744.1, on the reverse strand, counting down.
TGCGTAAACCTGAACTGGCCACCTACTGGTGCGTAATCAAATGTCTATAGGGGAAAAGGAAAAAGCTTTAGCCATGAGGTTCACTTTTGCCTCAGACCGACTTATTGCTGTTTTATGGTGTGGCTGAATCTGCGATCCGCTGCCACGCGGACAGGAATAACAAATGCTGCAGGTTCGGAGTCACTGGCTGGAGCGGACCCGACTTTAATACATCATCCCAAAATAGAAGCTAATATCTTAATTTGACCTGGAATGAAAAATGTTATAAAACCTCTTAAAAGTTTTTATCACAGAGGAGGCAGAGCTCATTTCTGCCTTCAGTCTGACGGTATCAGTCTGGCGCGCCGGAGTTTGCGCAGCGTGCACTTATTGAATCTGTGTGTGTGTGTGTGTGTGTGTGCGCGCGTGCGCGCGGCACAGCTCCACAAAGCTTGGTTTATGCTTGACGCATTCACTTTCCGCTTGGTGATGCGTCTCGCGGATGGAACGCGCTTCACAACTTGCAGCGTTTAAGTCACTGTGTCTCGTTAATGGTGCTATTTAAACCAATGTTGTAAAATGACTTCTGCCCAGCCCAGATGTGCTCACTTGTGCATCCGTGAGCCGTGGTTCCGGAACGCGTCTGACCTCTGACAGACGCACTCTAAACTTCAGATCTTCAGCGCGTGTGAGGTTTACAATGTCAGAACACCTGCATGAGACAGGTGTTAATTACAATATGCCAGAATTACTCACCACCTTCAGATTTCTCCAACACCGTTAAAAATGATCAAATACGGAACATATCGGCGTGCGCAGGCCAGAGTGCTGAAGCTCGGCGCATTGTTATTATGAAGTTAGGGCACATGTGGAGGACACACACACACACACACACACACACACACACACACACACACACACACACACACACACACACACACGTAAAATATACTTGTTTTCAATTACATTTATTGGGCCCACTTACTTTTTCTTTGGCCCACCCACAAATGAGTTTTCTGGCAACGCTAATGGTGACACCTGACAGACTTCTCTGAGCTCCGCAGCCATTACACTTTTCATCTTGCGCACCCCCTAGCGGCAGCTCGCGCACCCCCGGGGGTGCGCGCACCACACTTTGGGAATCCCTGAGTTAGAGTCACTGTTGCAGAATTACCGACTGACACAAAAACAACCCAAATTTTCTCTGAGCCTGACAGTCATGTGGACCGTTTTGTCGGCCAGGGCTTCGAGATATGTTCCGATTCGCCGCTGATTCTAACGTTACATCCCGTTCCACATTTTGTGAACTTGACAAATCTGCCCGAAGGCAGTGCAGGCTGATATTAGCTATAGGAAGTGAACCATGTCTCTCAAACTTTGCATTTAGGAAGGGAATTGTCTTTAGAAGATGTTAAAACTTTTATTTAGCTTACTCACCTCAGACTGGAGCCCGTCATGGTGGGGGAGCAGAGTCGGTGGGCTGTATCTAAATCGCGGAAGAGCCACGGTGGGCACAGCCTCCCTCTTGGAACGGAGACGTGCAGAATCGCGGGTAAAATGCTGGTTGCAAACTACAACACCAGGCGGGAGCTGAATCTTTTCCAGACACGCAACCACTGGCGCCTAATTTCTAAGTCCAGCGGAAAGGAGTGACACCCGACAGAGCTCCGCAACCGTACACTACACCATCTCACCATGCTAACACGATATGGAGCACTAAATCCAAACTACTTTCCTAATTACACTAACAGCCAAACAGTAACTAAACTATAATATCCAACAGCCAAGCTAACACTAAATAAGTATGTGTAACACTAAAAGCTATGCTAAAGACTAAGATATGCTAATGCTATATGCTAATGCTGAACTACGGCTAGCCTCCTACACTCGCATGCAAATCCAACTCCCAACTCGCCACAAGGCGTGGCCGAGACTCCCGATACTTTTATAACGTTGACACAGAGCTGCTACGTAGTACTCTACTGGTTTACGTAGTATCTTACTCTTTAGCCATTGGCTAAAATTTATTCAAAATGAGTCAAATTCTATGTTTTAAGCTGAAGGTGGAGCTATACTGTGGTATTTAGGCAGAATTTTTAATTTTTAAAGAAAATGCACCAAAATGCTAAAATAATGAATACACACATTTAAAACACTATTATACACTCATTTATACAGTTCATCAGCAAAAAAAAGTTAATTTAGACGTTACTTGCTCTTTAAGGTTTGATTACAGCAACCTTAAAATCTTGTGGTACATACCCATTTACTAAGGATAGATTGATTGTATCTAGAATGGGGGCAGTAACCAAAGGAAATGCATCTTTAAATAATTTGGTTGGGATTGGATCCAAAATGCAAGTTGAAGGTTTAAATGAAGCTAATATTTTTGATAACTCTGAAAGCTCAACTGGATCAAAACAGTTCAAGCACAGATGAGGTTCTACAGTCACCTCTGAAGCTGCCTCACTTACTGAGGAAGAAGAAGTTGCATTAGGGAGGATGCTACAGATTTTGTTTCTAATAGAATTAATTTTACTTGTAAAAAATCCCATGAAGTCATTGCTGCTGAGGGCTAAGGGAATAGATGGCTCAGAGCTATGATTCTGTGTAAGTTTAGCAACTGTAGTGAAAAGAAATTTAGGATTATGCTTATTCTCCTCAATTAATGCTGAAAAATAAGCAGTTCTAGTTTGTTGAAGCTTATTTTTATAAAGCACAAGACTATTTTTCCAGGATAGGTAGAACTCCTCATGGTACGTAGAGCGCCATGTTCTCTCCAGTTTCCTAGAATTTTGTTTTAAGGCTCGTAAATGAGAGTTAAACCAGGGAGCCAACTTCCTGTCCCTAATTACCTTCTTTTTTAAAGGGGCTACATCATCTAATGCCACACGTAAAGAGGAATTCACATGATGAACTAAGGCATCAATTTGTGAGGGGCTAGAACTGAAAATATTGCCCTCTGTTACGTTCCTCTGAGATGCTGAGGACAGTAAAGATGGAACAGTTGATTTAAAAGACGCAACTGCGTTGTCAGATAGAGACCGACTATAGTGAAATTTACTTTCATGTCTCGAGAACTCAGTTATAAAAAACTCAAAGGTTATCAGAAAGTGGTCCGAGAGGACTGGATTATGTGGAAAGATTGTTATTTCCTCACACTCTATAACATATGTCAGCACAAAGTCCAATGTATGATGGCAGGAGTGGGTGGAGCTATGTATTCTTTGAGTGAAACCAATTGAGTCTAAGATATTACTAAAGGCTACATTGAGGCAATCATTTTCAATGTCCACATGAATGTTGAAATCCCCCACTACAATGACCTTATCAGTATTTAGCACCAAATCAGATAAAAAATCAGAAATCTGATCCAAAAACTCTGAGTAAGGGCCTGGTGGACGATATAAAACTACAAACAAGAGTGGTTTTACAGTTTTGCTATCTGGATTAGGAAAACTAAGAATAAGATGTTCAAACAAACTGTAACTATTAATCTGTAAGGGACTGATTAATAAGTCAGAATGAAAAATGGTTGCTACTCCTCCTCCTCGCCCTGTACTTTGAGCAATATGATGATTTAAATAATTTGAAGGAGTCGACTCGTTTAAGCTAACATAGTCCTCTTGCTGCAGCCAGGATTCTGTGAGAGAGAGCAAAGAGATCTGATTATCACAAATCAACTCATTAACTAACAAAGTCTTAGAAAAAATGGATCTAATGTTCAACAACCCACATTTAATTTTTCTAGTTTTCTGCTCAGTTGAATTTGTTCTAATATTTATGAGATTTCCATGATTTGCTTTATTAAGCCTGATTTTTAATCTGTGTGGTTTTGGCCATGGGCAGGACACTGTCTCTATGAGGTAGTGGGTGGGTAACAGTACAGAAGCTGCAGAGGGGTGGGTTAAACTACGACTCTGCTTCCTGGTCTGGACCCTGGGTAGTCATGGAGGACTAATAAAACTGGCCATGTTCCTAGAAAGAAGAGCTGCACCATCCAAAGAGGGATGGATGCCGTCTCTCCGCATCAGACCAGGTTTTCCCCAAAAAGTTTTCCAAGTATCAATGTAGCCCACATTGTTTTCAGGACACCACCTAGACAGCCAGCGGTTGAAGGACAGCATGCGGCTAAACATTTCGTCACTGGTCCGATCGGGTAGGGGGCCAGAGAAAATTACGGAGTCCGACATTGTTTTGGCAAACTTACACACCGAAGCACCATTAATTTTAGTGACCTCCGATTGGCGTAACCGGGTGTCATTACCGCCAGCGTGAATAACAATCTTACTGTATTTACGCTTATCCTTAGCCAGCAGTTTCAGATAAGATTTAATGTCGCCCGCTCTGGCCCCAGGTAAACATTTAACTATGGTTGCTGGAGTCTCTAATGCCACGTTTCTGACTATGGAGCTGCCAATGATCAGAGTCGGCTTGTCAGTGGGTGCGTCACTGAGCGGGGAAAATCTATTAGAAACGTGGACGGGTTGGTGGTGGCCCACAGGCTGGGTTCTATGCTTTCTGCGTACTGTCACCCAGCCGGCCTGAGGTCCCGGCTGCTCGGGTTCTTCTGCTGGAGGACCGCTACGGGGCGGCTCTGAGCTAGTTAGCTCCACGCTAGCTAAGTAGCTACGGCTGTTCACGGGTTTTTCAACAGCGCGGAGCCGGGACTCCAATTCCGACACCCTCGCCTCCAAAGCTACAAAAATGCTACATTTATTACACGTACCATTATCACTAAAGGAGGCAGAGGAGTAACTAAACTTCTGACACAGAGAGCAAGAGATAGGAGATGGAGAAGCAGAGACAGAAGTAGCCATAGCCGTGCTGAGGCTAAGCTAACTGGACGAGCAAACTGTTCAGTACCAAATAAACTGCGTGCAAACTCAAATGGTTCCCTAAAAGCTAGGTGGAACCACAGAAAATGTGTGTTTTAGCGTGCTTTTGTGCTACAGTAACTCAGAGATATCCAAGTACAGAGAAATTAAATCAGCTTTAGCCATAGGCGACATTTTAACTGGGGACGCCGGGGACATGTCCCCGGCAAAATTTGTGATTGGCAGCTGTGTCCCCCCACTTTCAAAAAAGCCTGCTGATGAGGATTTTTGTTTTACCTATTCAGATCTTATACCAGAGGTCGGCAACCTGTTCCCTCAAAGAGCCATTATTACCCATTTCCCACAGTAAAGAAAACACCGCAGCAGCTGCAGCGTTGCGGGCGGGGCCTACCCTCAGACAGCAGAGCGCTGCTCACAACAGGTGACAGCAGCCGGGGACATCGCACCCGTGGCCGTGGGGGATTCAACACCCACACTTTTCCAGCTGTTTTGCTCACCTCCACACCAGTCTGGTTTCTTTATGTCGCACTCACTCTGTTGGCCTCATCTCCTTCTTCAACTACCGCTTCTGACAGCCGATGTCGCGTTTCCAGGAGAGCAGGAGAGGGAGGGACGGAAGAGCTCGACTGAATTCATAATTTTACATCTTGACATTAGCTGTACAAAGTCTGAGTTTGATAAAGTGAAGAACAACAATTTGCAGAGGTTTATAACAGGCGCAGCGCCAGGTTTTCATTTTTGGGTGGGCCACGGTAATTTTGGACGGACCTTAATAAGCAGCGACTTAAGTGAAGCAGGCAGGTCGCTCTAGAAAATTTAGTTTAAAAAGACGTCATAAATGTTTTCCCCCGTCATTTTAATTTCTAAAATATGAAGTAAAAACTCCCAATTTAATTTTCATTCATTTGTCATTAATATGTAGTCTACATCCGTGCGTTAAGTGGACGGATCCAGCCCACCTCTCCAAATGCGTAAAATGTGCATCAGCCGCTAGTTAAGCGCGACGCGCGCACCGTCAGCTATCAGCCCAGACAAGAGCAGAGCAAATAGAGGATAATTCTGTCTGGATGTGGGTGGAGATTACATTTTACAACAGCCTGATCATCATTTAAATACGTAACCCATCACCTGTCTTCTAGTCCACGCTATCAGCATTATTTTAATTGGTGTGTGTGTGTGTGTGTGTGTGTGTGTGTGTGTGTGTGTGTGTGTGTGTGTTTTCCACTTCAAACACTGGTCTAACCAACCAGACCAGCATGTCCAGTAACACATTAATGTTACAATTAAACTTGATTAACCCCAGAGCCGTGTGTACTGCGCTGTACTTCGTGACTGTAAATGAGGGGGAAACGATTTAATCGGATCCTTTTCTTTTCAACATGGTTTAATGTAAAGTTTCATTCAGTACAAACTTTAGTTACACCAATCTAACGAGACAGAGTCTGGATTTGTATTCTGAACAGTTTAAACATGTTTAAAACTGAGACATGCGTGACTCGTCTAAAGTTCACACCTGCTCCGCTATTATGGAAATTAAACTAACAAGATGAATAACATGAACTTATTTTAGGCACAGACAACATCCCCCACACTTTTGAAAAGATTGCAACGCGCCTGATCGCTCGTGTAGGTCTTAATTATCTTTCATTAGACGATAATCAATAAAACGATTTATATAAAGTGGATCCAGCAGTTGTAGCCCGTCTCTGCCTTCAATTTTTGGTATTTTTCACCCTGTTGATGGTTTTACTGAGCAGGTGCCCCTTTTGTCATACGTTTCTTTTTAAAACATGTTTAGACTGTTCAGAATACAAATCCAGGCTCTGTCACGTTTGATTGTTGTAATTAAACTTTGTAGGTGGGGAAGGTCAGAAAGCAGCTCAGAAGCGCCTATGATTACGCACAAGCGTGACGCGTTAACCCGGTCTCACAGTAAGACCGGGTTGGACCTGTTCAGGTTTACGCAGACAATCTTTACATGTAGAATTGACATACAGATGTAAAATTAATGCAGTAAAATATAAAGCATTTTATTTAAATATCCATTCATTATTTTACAAGCACAGAGAGCCGTGTCAGATGGATGGAAGAGCCGCATGCGGCTCCAGAGCCGCAGATTGCCGACCCCTGAGCTAGCCTACTTTATTGTCCCAAGCAATTTTTAAACCCCACTCAAGTGTATGGTTATTGTCCCCAGCAATTCTGAAAACAAACTGACGCCCTTGGCTTTAGCGAGCCCAAAACACCAAACAGCTACACGGAGTGCAACACTGAAAACAGGAAACAGGAAACGCCTTACCGCCAGGTGCAGCCAATCAGCAATCAGCAGGTGTGAAGTTCCAGAGGAAGGGAGGTCAGGTCAGGATGAGTCCAGGGATCTAGGAGAGTGAACACAGGAAGGTCCAGGTAAGAGATGAGAGCAGGTCGGTCAGGGAGCAGAAGGTGGGATGTGTGACAGATTGAGTCCTGGAGGTTATGGCGATGGTAGTGAGGGTGATCAAGGAGAACCTGGAGGTGGGAGCACACAAGGAGGTGATATGAATACAAGAGTTTCACAGGAAACTTGGCTAGATCTACCCAACAAAGTAATCATCCAGCGTGGTGTTGTACTCCACTGCTCCTTAAGTAGGCAGCCAGTCTGATGAGTAAAGTGGCTGCAGCTGTGCCTCCTACTCAGGTACGCCCTCCTGAAACAAGGAACTCCAGAGAGTGTTGGGGAACTCACCTCAAACCATGACATAAACAGAGTCAATGCTAGGGTCATGCTGTTGTTATCCAATCCAAGGAGAGAGGTATAAATTTCAGGAAATAAGAGTCCAAATCCCGTTGTCTGAAGCTCAGCTGTGATGTGGCTCACTTCTACTTCCTAAAAAGGGTGCACCAGAACTCTTTGTCTCCCAGAGTACGTCTTTTCCTTCCCACTGGAGACCACAAATGTATCAATTAAACAAGTGTCCCACACCTTCAAAGTGGCAGTGTGTATTTTCCTGGTGCTAGGGGGCAGTACTCACATTTCAGGGTAGTTTTATATCATATCGCCATGTCTGTCGCTAGTTTGAAAAACATTCCAGAAATCGTCGTTAACTGTGAAGCAGAGAGCATGCAACCACGGCGTGACTCCTCAGACTTTGATTGTCCTTTAGTTAATCCATTGAGATAATGCAACGCCAATGCTAGTTTTCTGGTGCTGTACTTTCCATGTCTGCTTAGGTCCTGTGCCTGCCGAAGACGTCATCATACTACGTCAACACCACTCAGCAAAAATATATTGCTTCTTTTTTTTGTATATTTTTCTTTCACATATGTTTTGGAAAGAGTTTAGCAATGTTGTTCTAAAATTCATATTTCTTACTACCTAGGATCTTACTATCTTACTAACTTCTTCAAACAGTTGTAGAGAACTGGGGCCTAAAACCATGAAGACATCAGGCGAGAGGCTGTGGACATGCAGGACAGTCCATCAGACTGTTATGGGCACCAGCCTGGCCATTTGGGTGCAGGAGCCAGGACACCGCCCCTCCTCCTCCTCTCTTCCAGGCGGCTGAGGAGCACAGCTGAGACAAATTTCCTCTGACGAACCACACCTGGGATAAAAAGGCTGTGCCTTCAGCAGTTTAGGAGGCAAGTTGGGGTGCTAGAAAAAGTCGCAGCAGTAGGTTTGTTGGGTAAAGCCAGGGCTCAAGAGTCACAGCAACATTTTTGGTAGGGGTTGGAAGAGACAGCAGGTTGCCGGTGGCGGAGGAGAAGGAGCGTTACAGCAGGCTGGGGTTTGGGCTGACTTCGAGGATTGTTTGGGTGGTTGGCCGACGGCCTGTACAGGCCCGGTAAGACAGCGGCCCGACTTCACTTCAGAGCAGCCTCGGTTGTTGCAGACAATGAAGAGAAAGGGGGTGAGTAGGGTTGGAGCACCGGTTCAGTCGATGAGGGGTGGCAGTGATGCGTCAGATGGTGACTGGGATGCGCAGAAGAAGCAACAGAGGCTGGAGGAGGGTGGCTTTGTGATGCATATCAGGGCGGTCGGTGGTGCGCGGTTTTCTACCTCTAACCCGTTGGCGGTGTCCTGGGAATTGAATGCCGTGGAAGGGGATGTGCTTGACGCTACCATGGTGTTCAGTGGGCTGTTGGTGGTGGTGTGCCGGTGTTACGTCTCCTACATGTGTTGTTAAAATGTGGAGGAGGGGGTAACATAAGAAATGTGACCGTGGATTTAAAATGGCTTTAATTGCCATAATTTTTTTTAAAAACAAGCGCGCAAACAGATGGAGAGCATTTATAATGCCTAACAAAAATCAAGACTAAAAGGTTAACATTTAAAGGACAAATTATCAACATTAAAACCCGTAGTTAAAATTTTGTTAAAAGTTTTACCAGACTAGAAGGAGTTTTTAAAAATCTCAAAGTTGATAATAAAAACCAACACAGTACGAAAACACTGAGTGTTTTAAAATCCCAAAGTAGGGAAACTACAATGTTAAACCTTAAAAAAATACATAAACCAAAAAGATCACATAGATCTAAAACACACAAAAGGGGTTTAAAACAAAGCGTAAGGCCTGGAGGACAGCAGAACCCCTGCACTGCTGCCTCCCAGACTGCTGAAGGCACAGCCTTTTTATCCCAGTTGTTGGTCATCAGCAGGATTCAGCTCAGCTGTTCATCTCCTCAGCATCCTGGAAGAGAGGAGGAGGAAGGGTGGTGTCAGGCTGATCACCGGGGCTGGGTGATCCTGGCTCCTGCATCCAAAGTGGCCAGGCTGGTGGCCATAACAGCCGGAATAAGTCCCAGTGCCACAAAGCGTTGGGCAGGGCCAGATTAACACTTTGTTGTACCCTGGGCAACAATATTCAAGGGCCCCATCATCATGACCCAAGGCTCACCACAATATGGTCACATACAGAATATTTTACTGTAATATCCAGTAAATATACTCAATACTTGAATGCCTGACATCACGTAATCCACTCAGGGTAACCTTTGACCCACCTCGTGTGGACTGACCAATGAGGAGAGGGTCTTAACTTGAGGCCCTCTCTTCATTGGTCAGTCTGCATGAGACTGACTCTCAACCGCTCTCAACTGAAATTCAAAGTCGTAGGAGCGAAGCGTCTCTGTGCAGCGCAAAAGCCCGGGTGGACAGTTTGTTTAATAGGGTGATCATATTTCCATTTCCAAAAAAGAGGACAGGAAATCTGTGCCTATGACGTCACACTATGGCAACACCACACAAACCACGTTGGGACCCATTTTTTTGTAAGAACTACATTAATATCAGATTCTGCCAATAAAAGGGCTCTAAAACAATTCATATGTAAATATTTAGCATATGTATTACAAAATCTCATTTTTCTGCTTTAGTGCTGCAACAAGGTTTTATTAATAATAAATTATTATACCTTTTGTTTTACTACAGCATCGGTAAGCTTCCTGTGCACGGATTATTAAGGATGCTTATTTCAGCTGTGAGATTAGAAGATAGGATCAATGAAAACATAAGTTGTCACACACTCCATGGAAACTTTCAGAGAATCCACAAATAGTGGCTTTCAAAAGGTTTTGTTACTTTTTGCAAGTTTAGAAAAGCAGCAGATGAGACAGGATGTCTGATAATTTAGTTTTTCATCTGATAATATTAGAACATGTCAGTAATGTCTGAGGGGCTTTTATAAACACTGTATAACTAACACTACTGGAGAGGGTAGGGATAACACAGAGGCTTCTGGGGAGCCCAGTTATGGGGGGTGGGGGTGGATGGGGTCATTTTGCCTTGGCCCCCAAAATGTCTTGAAACGGCCCTGGGTGTGTGACTGAGTTTTGAAGGTGATCTGAATTGTATCAGATGCATAAATTTACATGTGCGTAACTTATTGTTTTATACAGGTAAAAACGTGTAGTGGAGATAAATCTACCTACATTTTACTTTTCAACACTTTGTTTAGTTTTCTTGTTTTTATTTAACTGTTTTCCTGTCCTGTCTGTCTCTCATCTTCCTGCATCTCCTCTAAACTCTCCAGAAAAACTGCTGCCTGGATTCTTACTTTTTCACCTCATCAGTTACTTTTGAGCAGATCAAAGGGATCTCCTGACCGGAAAGCGGAGAGCGCGTTTCGATGCTGCGTCAGTGAGGTGACATCACCTCAGCACAGGTGATGAGCTCCGCAGTAGCAGAGCGCTTCAGGCACAAATAAGACAGAAAATAGACAACATGAGCGGACATGAACGATTGTGTGCTAATTATAGTTTTTTTGGTTGTGCCACTTTGAGAATGGACAGTGCGCTGGAAGCAGCAGCCTGGATCGCTGCGCAACAACGCGCTGTGCCGCTCTCTGCTCAAAAGAGTCCATAAATGATGTAATATCAGTAGAAAACTTTTTTCCGGCTCCCCTGGATGTGTAGGATATCTAACTCCCCCATAATTCGATCCCCGCTCCTGGATGAAAAACCGGACATTTTCATCAATACAAGAACCCCCAGTCCGGATGCCCGGACAGAGAGTGAAAAGTGGACATGTCCGGGGAAAACCGGACGTACGGTCACCCTAGTTTAATATAAAGCGGGAGATTACAGATAGGCCTACAGTATTTTACTCGTGCCCTTGCTGCCATATGGGCCCTTTAGAGATCGTGGGCCCTGGGCAATTGCCCAGTTGCCCATATGGTTAATCCGGCCTTGGCATTGGGGCTTGAGAAGTTTCTAAGGGTGGACATGGTTTCCGAGTCGAGGTCTGGTTTTGTGATTAAGGGTGTGGTGTATGGCATTTCCAGCTAGGTCTCTGAGTCAGAGCTGTTTGGTTCCCTGACTGGGGTGGCGGTAGTGGCTGTTCGGCGTCTGGGGTTTAACGCACGTGAGTCTACTTCGCTGATGCGTCTGGACCTTGTAATGTGCCTTTGTCAACTGGTGGTGGGGATGAGGGGGCGGGTGTGGTGGTTGTGAGGAATAAGAGGAAGTTTTTGGCGTTTCTAGTTGAGGCCTTGTGGAGGGTGAAGAATGGAACGTTCAACGAGTCCGATGTAGCTCGAGAACTGGCAGTAGTGGCGGGGGCCTTGTTGAGTTTTTCTCCCCTGAGGAGGTTTGGGGGGCAACGTGTTTGTGGGGTGTTGGAGGTTCTGAGTCTGCTGTGGATTGTGGGACGCCCTTGGTGGTGGGTGTTGATGGTGGGGGTGGGAGTGTGAGTATGGGGTGAACCTCCGTGTGGGGTTGTGTGTTTTCACTGGGGTGTGAGCGGGTGGTGGGTTTTTCTTGATGGTGGTTCTGTGGAACACGGGGTGGGGTGGTTCGTATGCCTGTTGTGTGCAGTGGGTTGTCCTGGCTCAGGGTGTAGGCTGGTGTGGCAGCAATAAGCCTTGTGGGCGTCTAGCCTGCCTATTTTAAAAGAAGAAGAAGTCCAGGACTTAGCAGTGCAGGGGTTCTGCTGTCCTCCAGGCCTCGTGTTGTTTTAAACCCCTTCGAATTGATAAGTTTTAACTTTAAAAGTTTTAACTCTGAGTTGATCCAAAGGGATCTTTTGTTGATGTCAACATAGTTGACTGAGTAATAATCTTAATGATCTCTGGTTTTGGGATTTTAAAGGTTAACACTGTTCTGGTTTTAAGTCTTTTATCAACTTTGTGGATTTTAAAACACCTTCAGTTTTGGTAAAACTTTCAACAAAGTTTTAACCTGGTGTTTTGTTGATAAGTTGTCTTTTAACTGTTAACCTTATAGAGAATTTTTCATTTTGCATTATTTTAATAATGCTCCCCATCTGTTTGCTCGCTTGTTTTAAAACCTTTTATGGCGATTAAACCCATTTTAAATCCACTGTCGCATATTTTTATATTACCCCTTCCTTCACATTTTAACAACACATGTCGGGGTTGTAACACAGACACCCAACTAGTCACACTTCTCACATCTATGAACAATTTAGACACTTCAGTTAGTCTGACAGGCATGTTTTTGACCTGTGGGAGGAAACTGGAGCTCTTGCATGGGAAGAACAAGCTAACTCAAACCTAAGACTTTCTTGCTGTGAGGCAACAGTGTTACCAACTACACCACCATCCAGCCATGGATGAAGGTTTATACAAAAATAAAGTGTTACAAAATGGTAAACAAATTTGACTTTGCCCTGAACACAAATGTGCCAGACAGTCAACAACACTCTTTACAATGAGGGAGAGTGTTTGACACAAGCAAGACTCATGGGAAAGTAAACTTCTTGTTCAGTTTAAATCATTTAGTTCCCAGACTGTAATTTTTACTGTAGGTTTTATTTTGAACATGAGTAGAGATGAAGTTTTATTCAGTCTTTGAGTTTCCTTTATTGAAGAACATTGTCTTGATCTACTGCTGCCTTGGTGGCTCTTAATGTCAGCCACTCATGGGCTTGTACCCACGGCAGCATAAGAGATACAAGAGAATGATGTAGGATGTTGACTTGAATAAGCAGTGGAGTCACATGGTGGAAAGGTGCTTCATATACTTTCATTACAAAATGGCCATTTATTTTAAATGTTCCTTAGATACCTAAAAAAAGACTCTAAAGACCAACGTTGTTTCTTAGGGATCAAGTACTGAAGAAGAAGAAGAAGAAGACGATATTCATATAGCACCTTTCAAGGAAAAAAAAGCATGAGGCGCTTCACAAGAACAAAAAATAAATAAATAAATTAAATTAAAAGATAAAAAAAAGATGGGCTGCACAGTGAGGCAGTGGTTAGTGCTGTTCCCTTGCAGCAAGAAGGTTGTTGGTTCAAATCGCAACCTGGGGTCTTTCTGCATGGAGTTTGCGTGTCCTCCCTGTGCATGCATGGGTTCTCTCCGGGTGCTCCGGCTTCCTCTCACAGTCCAAAAAAACATGACTGTCAGGTTGATTGGTTTCTCTAAATGATCCTTAGGTGTGAGTGTGCATGGGTCTTTGCCCTGTGTGTCTCTGTGTTGCCCTGTGATGGACTGGCAACCTGTCCAGGGTGTATCCTGCCTATTTGCCCAGAGATTGCTGGAGATATTCAGCAGCCCCACGCGACCCTGAGTGGACAGGTTTGTGGGAGGCTGGATGGATGAACCAAACAAAAAAAAAATAATAAAGAGAAAACATCATAAAAATTTGAAAAATAAAAAAAGTGTGACTAAAATGTAAGGAAAGAGAAAGACAAAATGAACAAGAAAGAGGTAATCAGTGGATCCCAGGAAAAGCAGAATGTGTAGAGATGAAGGTTGTGCAAAAGCCAGCCTGAATAGGAAGGGCTGCAGTAGTTGTTGTTCTGACTTCAGTTCAAACATCCTATTTAGAGTACTGAACCACCTCTATTAGTTCATTTGAGGAGGACATGTCTTGTGGAAGACAGCAACTCTACTCTGAGCCCCTCCAGGATTAAAGGGGTCCCTTTTCTCTTTGGCTGAGCCTGGCCACCTTATGGAACAAGCTCGCCAGCCAGTTGAGTCTCTTTCTTTTGGTCGTGATTAAAATCCAGAGGAAAATGGAAGAGGTGGAATGTAAAAGGACCTGTGCAGCTTGTTTGCCACAAAAAGCCCAGAGCAGCACACCTTCATTACTGCTAATGAAATCTCAGTTCTTCATCCCGTCTCTTGTTTCATCTTTTTATGAACAAGATCTCCTTTTAAACTCTCCTCTGGAGACAGACTTTATCAACCTGCAGAGACCATCTAACCTTTTCCTGACATTTTTTTTTGTGATCAAAAACACCAACAATGAAACCACGCCAAAAACACACTTAAAATAAATGTTGCATGACAAAAATGTTCAAACAGAAGTTCTTGACGTATCAAAATAATAAAGAGGGTTGAAGTCTGGCAACCAGAAATGTATATATATATATATATATATATATATATATATATATATATATATATATATATATATATATAACGCATGGAGGGTCCCCAAATCCAGCACCTTAACACTATACACTAGCTGTAAGGAAGGAGGCCGAGGACTAGTGTGTGTGAGAGCCAGTGTGCAGGATGAAACATCCAAGATCCATAAGTACATCAGGGATAAGATGACGCGGTCAGCGAAAGTCTCAGACAGTGGTGAACAGAGGAGGAGACGTTGGAAATACCATCGTGGGAGGACAAGCCCCTCCATGGGATGTACCACCAACAGATAACTGAAGTGGCTGATATGAAGAAATCCTACCAATGGCTAGAAAGAGCTGGTCTGAAGGACAGCACAGAGGCACTGTGGCTGCACAGGAACAGGCCCTGAAGACCTAAGCAACTGAGGACAAGATCTACCACACCAGACAATACCCACCTATGCAAAGAGGCCCCTGAGACAATCAACCACATAACTGCAGCGTGTAAGATGCTGGCAGGGGAAGCATACATGGAACGCCACAATCAAGTAGCTGGCATCGTGTACAGGAACATCTGTGCAGAATATGGACTGGAAGCCCCAAGGTCAAAGTGGGAAACACCCCCTAAGGTGGTTGAAAACAAAAGAGCCAAGCTCCTGTGGGAGTTCCAGATCCAGACTGACAAAATGGTGATGGCGAACCAACCGGACAATCTGCTGGTGGATAAACAACAGAGGACAGCCGTTGTGGTTGATGTGGCAACACCAAGTGATGGCAACATCAGGAAAAAGGAACACAAGAAACTAGAGAAGTACCAGGGCCTCAAAGAAGAACTTGAGGAAGCCAGGACAGTGAAGACACCGGTGGTGCCCGAGGTCATCAGGGCACTCGGGGCAGTAACCCCCAAACATGAGGAGTGGCTAGAGCAGATCCCAGGAATAACAAACATCTCAGTCCAGAACAGTGCAGTTCTAGAAACAGCTAAGATACTGCAGAACCCTCAAGCTCCCAGGCCTCTGGTAGAGGACCTGAGCTTGGAAGGATGAGACCACCTGCGGAGGGTGAGATGGGGATACATTTTATGTAAAGACAAAGATTAAATTAGCTATCTTTGTCATTTACCATGTGATAGATTATGATCATGAACAAGGGGGCCCACCAAGAAGATTTACAGTTAGGGCCCAGAATTTAGTGTCACGCTCATGTTCGTAGCACAAAGGTAACTTATCTAATGTAAGAAATGGTAAAAGTGATGTTAAATTTGTAAATATGACACTTTCAACAACATGTTTCATCCCAATGAAGACAATAAGCTAACAGCTAGCTAAAGTTAATTGCTCTCTAACCAAAAAGGCTTTAGCTTATGACAGTTTTGGTTAATTATGCTAGTGTTTTGACGTGCAGAAAACCGGTAATTATTAGTCTTCAAAAATAATCATAGTTATGTAATCAGAGAAAAAACATATCAGTAAGTCAATAAAGCTAATGGGAAATACTTGAAAATAAATGGTTGTGTGTTTTACATTCAGACCCTAAAGGACACGGGTCAGACACCGATACTTTACAGCAATGACACTTTCCACTCAAACCTATTATCTAGTTAATGTTTTACATTTTTTTTGTCAGATCATGCATTTGCTAGACAGCTGTCATATTAAAGACTAAACACATCTTGTATGAATAACTAGAAGTCCCTTCACTACAGTGATGCAGTTCTACATTTGGCCACAAAGGATCAGTATAATCTAAGAGTAGACTGCAGCTGAGGAAAACTTTGAATGATATATTCTCTTCCATCAAAGACCCAGGGTTAGGGTTGTCTTAAAAAGAAATGTGATTCAATCACTCACTTGTTTTATGTAAAAAAGTCCTTTTCTTAAAGTTTTAATAAAAACTTTAAATGTTTGGAAGATACTTTATGTGATCACTAACCTCGTGTAGTCTGATCCCAGTGAAAACCTCAGCTCAATTTTAAGCATGTCTGTTATTTTATTGACTTCCTATAAACTAAACCTGTTTCTGTACAGAAAAAAATCAAATCAGTGTAGAATATTAACGAAACGTTGAAGCTACAATAATCGTCAGAGACTAGAGTAGCAAATAAAACAAAGGGATGCTGCTTATCCGATTTTATTTACTGGGGAAACAGTTTTGAACTTAACTTTGGGCTTTTGGGAAGACCGCTAAACTAATACTGCAGAGGGCTGTTTTGACAATAAATTGGTGAGTTCTGGCCTGAAAAACGGAGATTTTGGAGGCTGAGACAGAAAAGGGAACAATTCCTATGAGAAGAAAGATTGGTGGAGGATGAGAGGAAAAGAGATTTGCTTTCTTGAATTTTTGGATGAAAGATAGGCCCGTGTGCATTTGCATGTTTGAGAGGAAAAGAGTGAGCGAACGCCAAAACGAGCGAGGCTGTGTGTTGAGATAAGGCGGGTCGTTGGGAGGTTTGTTGTTTTCTGAGCAGGCTGTGTACACGTGCCTGCGCCTGTTTGTTGAGCTGATTGTCTTTATATGTGCACACCATGGTTGCCACTAGTTGTTGATTACTTGTTTGGAAATGCAAACAATCTGTTTGCAGTTCAGGAATTTCTGGACGTTCAACCCTGAATGGAGCCATTCTGGATAAGATTCTGTCCCTGGAGTCTCTCTGTCCATCATCATCTCCATTACTCACCTTTTTACCTACAGAACTGAACGACTTTGTACAATAAAACATTACTTGTTACTTTAAATATAAACGTAAGTTCTCATGAGCAACCTTTTTATGATCTTGTGAGAAAGAACTGCATAAACTCTGAGTGTTGGGACCAAACAGAGCTCTGTGATTGTTAAAGTGAGTTTGGCCATCTCTTTTATTTAAGTCACACTTCATAAACATTATGATGCACGTCCCAATACATGTCCCAAACCAAATGAAGTTCATTCACACTATAGTTTTTTTTAACTGCTTTAACTGCTTATTAAAAACTACAAGTTAAACAGAAACGCAGTAATTTTACACCTAAAAGTCATTCAAAAATGTCAGGAACTGCTTGTTTTTAACATTTTTTTTACCTACGTTAAAGTGAAATTATACAGAATTAAAAAAAAAAACATCTTTCTGTCCTATAATCATTACTTATTCACAAAAGGCTGGCATTCATGTTTTTATTTATGTTGCTTTATTGAGATTGATATATCTGATGAGCCACAAGATAAGGTTTTATTGGAACGCTCATAAAGTAATAATAGGGCTTGTGTTCACACGTGATTACACATAGCATTCTGGGATGGCATGCTGGAAGCTTGACGAGTGTAAACAAACTGTGAAACAAATGGTACTGTTGCAGAGAAGAAGTGGATTTGAAAGAAAGAAAGTGTTAAACATTATAAAATCCCAAAAAGGATGCGGAATACACAGGGATGTTTTATAAAGATGCCGGGTACTGGTATGCGGACAAAATCAGTGTTATAAATGGTTTTTATCTGTATGAAAGACCCAAGACCAGAGCACCGATGACATGTTGTTGTTACTGCAGTTCTGCATAATGGACATTTTCGGCTATCTTGTTTGTGGTGTGAGCGGATGTAAATGTCCGGATGAGAGGTCAAATTTTTATTTGTCTGTTTTTCTAGTAAAACAATCAAAATTGTCATCCCACAGAAGAAGTGGGTAATCTAACCATCGATGAATAATAGATTATTAGAACGAGACTGAGCGCGCTGTTTACAGTAGTAACAAGCAACAAGTAAGGACTCGCACTCCTCCAGTAGGGCGGCTGCGTCGGTGATGACGTTACGATCACAAGCCTTACTGGATGTAAAAAAAAAAAAAAAAAAAAACCAGCCGATTAACCTTTGTTGGTAACTTCATTCAAGAAGGCGGCTACAGCTACTTATCATCGACATAGACCAACCGCTGTAACTCACTGGATTGTTTAGATACGGTGTTTAAATTCATTGTATATGTCTGAGACCAAACTCGAGGTCCTAACTGATCAGAACAGCAACATTATCCTCCATTATTGTAAAATAACACCTTTCATGTACTTTCTCTGCTTCTGTAGTGGGAAACCTCTTTCCTTCCCCACATCCCAGTGGTTCGGTGTTGCTAACACAACATAAGCAGCAGCCTGCTGAGTGTGGATCTACAGCCTCTACAGCTGAACGCTTGTTTGAGTTCTTCACAACTTTAGACTTTTGTCCCTTGCAGTTCAAACTTTGGCTCCTCTACCACCAAGGTGACCCCTGTTGAGTCACACAAACACACTCACAGACTGTTTATCATCACAATACTGACACTGGCACTCTCCCTCTCTGCCAAGATAACTCATATTTATGTATTTTCATTATGATTGCAGGGAACTGCTTTTTACATTTCTGCAACGCCCTTGTTTCCTTTTCCCCCCTCTGGCACGTTTCATACGCAACAGCATATCAAACTGAGCCGATGCCAACAGTTTGCTTCCTCGAGCTGCTGAGGATAAAAACCCAACAGCAAACAAAAGATAAAACACCCAAACGAGAGATGGAGAGGGGACAAAATCAACACGAGAGGGTTTGTTGAATGTGTGTGTGTGTGTGATGGTGGTGGTGGTGGTGGGGGTGGTGGAGGCTAACTGATGCTAACTGGTGTTGGAATTTGTTGATTGCAGAAAGGGGATGTGCAGGGGTGTGTTTCTAGTTGTATCATCATTCAGCCTTTTAGGAATAGGCAGCACATTTCTTTCTTCTGCAGCTGAACAGATTAGCAGCCACCAGCATGATTTTGAATTGAGTCTTCTAGACTTGTTGATAGTTTCATTAAGGGGCTCCCGTAACATCGTGTACCATGGTGCGCTGGGTTACGTGTTGATAAAGCTTTTTTCTCACATGCATTTTGGGAAATGTGGGTGTGCTGGCAGTAGTCGATCTTCCTCGGAAATTCTCCCTTCATGTTAACTAAATATTTACACTGCTCTCATTACACAGATAATGCCCTGAACCACTCTAATGAGCCATGTCTGAAGTGTGTGTGTGTGTGTGTGTGTGTGTGTGTGTGTGTGTGTGTGTGCGTACGTGCAGGCATGTGTGTGTTTGTTTAATGCTGCAGAGCAGAAGACAAATCTATTTATTAGGGTTGATGAATGGAAATTCCTTGAAATGAGATTCTGACACATTAATAAAAGACACGTTGATGAGGCTTGTTTACTAGGATGAAACCTGCGAGGCTCATGGGAACATAAAAAAAACTGCTCTTGTTTGTGGCATTGAGAATAATTCTCCATGCGATGAAGTTGGCTTTTTTCTTCATAACATTTTTTTTAGTAAAATAATTTGTCGTAACCAATGTGTGTCTTGTTACGCACCACTAGATGGCAACCTGAGAAAACGCTTGCTAAAACACTTGTAGGTAGAGAATGGATGCTATACAAAAGCTCACATTTCAATTCCCATGTTTAGTTTGTGTTTATGTAGGACAGTTAAACTTTTGTTTTTCTAAATTTATATAATGTAAAAGTGATTTTTTTGGTTTAAACACCTTCTAAAGAAGTGTATGTTTGTGAAAAGAGAGTAAACAAAATAACAGTACAAAATCCGATTGCAAATCTTAAAGAAATTGTGTTTCTGTGTAAAACTTATGCAAAAGTATTCTCCTGTTCAAGTCTGGAAGAGTTATTTCAGTCAGTTTATGAGGCTGGAAAGCCTGATTAGTCATCTTTACCTGAGAGGTGTTACTTATAAAAACAGTGCATCTTTGGTGTGAGCAGCACAGCTCAAAATGTGAGTGTCTCCCCTAAAAAATTGACTAAATCTCCTGCAATATTCTCCTGTTGACAATCACTGCTGCTCTGAGTTGCTAGGTAGATTAGATGAGTGCAAATCTTCTACAGCAGGCGGGTCCAAAGTGCAACCTGGGGGCCATTAGTGGTCCTTGGAGTGATTTTATGCAGCCCACACAAGTGTTTCTTGAATAATGAAATGTGTCCTTTCTGTAGATAACTGATTGATCAACACTCAAACATTATGTTCACGTTCAGATTTTCACTAGTTAGCATTTTTAGACCTATGTTAAGTACAATTTTAGGAAATGACTATGAAGTACATTTGTCAAATAAAAAAAAATGTGCAATTTTTGTGGCCCGCAAAGACTAGTAGCTTGATAAATGTGGTCTTTGTGTTGAAAAGTTTGGACACTCCAGTTCTACAGCCAGGGTTTAAATGATGGGGAGCTAAGGGGAACCAGGCTCCCCTAAAAGTGTATAATGATAAATGACCCGCACTTGTATAGCGCCTCTCAGAGTAAGGACTCCGAAGTGCTTTACACTACAGTGTATCATTCATCCACTCACACACACATTCACACACTGATGGGGATGAGCTACGATGTAGCCACAGCTGCCCTGGAGCACACTGACAGAGGCGAGGCTGCCGAGCACAGGCGCCACCGGTGCCTCCGACCACCACCAGCAGGCAAGGTGGGTTAAGTGTCTTGCCCAAGGACACAACAGCAGAATTCTCTGTCCGGGGCCGGGATCGAACCTGCAACCTTCTGATTTCTGGACAACCCGCTCAACCTGTTGAACATCAAGTTTGTATTTTCAGACTTTTCCCAAGAGTTCTTCAATCTGTTCCATGTCTGCTGCTAAATATCTTTTTTTTTTTGAGGGTGCAATGGAAGTGCTGTTGACAGATTTAAAGGAAGCAGCGTCATGCCAACTATTTAAAATCACGAGCATGTTTCCGGCAACCTCTGTGAGCCTGTCGGAGAGTCCTTTGTGGGGACGCATAATGGCGTTGCGTGTCTCTTTACCCACGCAGATGGAAAAGTATAAATCAGGATTTAGTCAGAATGCAATTGAAAACAAAGATTTTGCTGTCATCCTAAAATGACACCGATCTCTGAAACTTCTTTGGGTTTCATGTGAAAATAACTTTAATACCGTTTACACCATCTGTATTTTATTCCGTAATGTATTATAGGTATTTACAAGGGATTTGGTTGTTATCTGCAGCCGTGAATATCTTGCAGCAGCTACATGTAGTACTGCCTGAGATTCCAGGGTGAATCCTGAAGGGATTTGCTTAGATTTAACTTTTGTTATCACTTTACTAAAAAAGCCCTTTTCATTCTTGTCAAACCTCCCACACAAAATAAATTACGTGAGGCAATTTAAGTATCCTTTTCTCTCATTTGGGTAATTGTCTGCATGCTAGACCTGGCAGAGCTCTCGATCTAGTTGCGTTAACCATCTGGAATGTTACTTATGTGGTGTATTTGCTTCTTTACCATTTCTGCAACAAACAGGCTTTTGACCAGGGAACAATCTCTTGTAATGACAAGTATGCCCTGCTGCAATAAAGTGATGACTGCCTTGTTTATAGTGATGTTCGTCATTGTGAAAGAGGTCAGACTGTGTTTGCTGTACCTGAACGACAAATGAGTGTCAGGAGCAGCCAGCTGTGTATACCTGCGGACAAAAGCAGCAGGTCAGAACACCCACACACATTCCTCCATCCACTTCCTGTCAGAAAACACCTCTCTTTCTCAGCCTCCCTCCATCTTTTGAGTATTTTCATACCTCGCCTTACTTCGTCTCTTTTTCCCCTCAGCTCAGTCGCACCACACTGGCTCTCTTTTCTTAGCAAACCTTTGTCTCATCCATTATTGAGCCTTGTTATTTTTCCTTGAGTCCCTGAATAAAGAAAGAGAACAGATCTTTTGAAATTTTAATGTCCCATATAAAAAATGCATCATTAGTCATTTCTTTACAATACACACTGGTAAACCTTTAGACAGATGCAATGCTCCCCATCACGAGATGACAGGACGCGAAACCCTGTGGCCGACAGTTTAACAATTGGAAAACTCATATAAATCATTTGTTTACGCTGGACCCACAAGCACGTTTTAGTGGTTTCTCTGGTCCAACACCCTTGATTCAGTGGTTGAATCACCTGTGCAGCAGCTCATCGGGCTCTGCAGAAGCCTGTTAATCATCTACTGATTAAGATCAGGTGTGTCGAAGCAGGGTTAAAACCAAAACGTGCTGGATACCGGTCCTCCAGGCCCGGAATGGAATACCCATGTTCTCTACAATGCAGAGACAAGCATTGCATTACATTTATTTATTTATCTTTTGGGTGGAAAGTGGAAAACACACAAGCATTCCAATGGCATTACAAAAGTAACTGTATTTTAAGTACAATGTTTGAATTGGTAACTGTAACAAAATAAGGTTACATTAGTGTTCTAGCGGTGCATGTACTCCGTTACTCCCCAACATTGGTTAAAACTAATATACGGTATGATAGACTCATTACATGCGCCTCATGTCTGTATTAATGCTGTTATTTGTTGTTGTCCAGATTTGCAACAACTGGACATAAATACATAAATACAAAATATGACAAACTGTTAAAATGACAGCTAATGCAACATTGTGACTGCCTCTGAGTCAGCCTTGCATAATTTGAAATGGGAGGTCAGAAGCCACAGTTCTAAACAGAAAAAAACTGCAGATGTTTTGTACTTTTTACTGTTTAATTACATAAAGTCTAATTATTGCATTAAGTTCATTTGCTTTCTATTGAATGTTTCTCCTGCTGTTTTATTTTTAATGTTGACTGCCACCCATCCATCAAGATCAGGTATTCTGGAGCAACCAGGACAAGGAGGGACCTTGTGCTCCAGTTTCTTGAGTCAAACTGACAGCCCTGTTTGCCACAGGCCTTGGCTTGGTTCTGACAGTCAGGAGGATCCATTAAGGGACCTGGCCTAATCTATATTAGTGTGTTGCTGTGAGCACGTATTAACAGCAATAGCAATGGAGGACATCAGACAAGTGATGTGCATTATGGCGTATGAGGCATCTGGATCAACAAACAGTGGTCAGTCAAGACAACAAAGCGATGAAATGTTCGTCTTTCAACACCAGAGTTAATTTGTCAAACCGTGTGAAGAGAATTTCCCTTGCTCAAAGTCAAAACACATGGTAGTACATCTCTTTTAAAGAATTCATTGAGCTGTGATATTTCCCAGTGTGTAGAAGGCAGGTGTCTCATGTGTGGCTATCTGTACACACACAATATGCAGACTGTATAGCCTGTGGCAATGGACTGAAATAGAACCAACAGCCGGGCAATGAGGTGTCGAGAGACAAGAAGGGGAAGAGGTTCAATGAAAAGGAGGAGCTGTACAGGCCCAGCAAATGAAAGACGGAGTGAGCTGCAGAAATTCCTTCGGAACAACAAGAGAGAAACCAGAGAACATCCATAGTTATATATGACAAAGGTGAACATCTTCTGTCTTCATTTTAACCCAATTTCATCCCCTCTCTGATGGCAATGAAGTTCTAATAGGGAATTGATTTTCTACGGCAAGCGAGAGCAAGAAAAGTGGTGACCCCTTGACCCCATTGCTCATTCTAGGTGTGGCAGGAGATGGTCTTCATCCCAGAGAATCAATGCAGCGTGCTTCATAACCACCTGCTGTTGAATTCTGAGGCACACGTGTGTCATCGGTATGTCACCCAGCATTCATCTTTGTCAGGAATGACAGAATTTTCCCTACCTGCCCCCCTCCCGCCATTGAATGAGAGATAAATTCTCTTTTCCATTTTTGTGAAATGGTGCAGAAAACAGGAACGAAAGGCAACCCCCCTCAGTCTCTGTAACCCTGAGTCTGAAGAGCAGACCCCCTGTGAAACTTCATCTGAAAGCCCTCATCTATCTGTCAGTGAAAAGAGATGGAGGTAAAGAAAGAGGGGGTGGTATCAGAGCCAGCAGCCAGCCTCCCCTCCCTCCTCAGATGCATAATTCAGTGTTTCTCTCACAACAGCCTGAGCTTCGGAGGACTCAGCTCCTTCAGCCATGCGGCCAGCAGTCTGCTAATATGAAAGAAGCTCAGAAGCCACTCTGTTGTTCCTTCAGGCTTTCTGGCTCTACACACTCTCACTCATACTTGTATGATTTATTCATACTTGTTCATCCATGGCAGGAGACTCAGACCCCAGTGGACAAGTTGGGGAAACATTTTTTTGTCCTTGGCAGAGGAAGTGTGTCGGCAGCACTGTGGGTTGTCAGTGGGACACTGGAGTAGCTTAACCTCCCACTGGTGGTTAGTTTTACTGCCCCCGCTGAGAGGCCCGCTGCTGGGCCAGTGTACAACAACCCTGCTTTTGACCTCAGTACACAAGTGTGGAAGGAAGCATGGAGGACAAGAGCACAACGTGATGCTTCCTGTTCCAATCAATCCAAACATAAACTTCACTAAAGATCACTGTTTTTTATATTGTCCTCAAAGCAAACACATATCAAAGCTCAAACACTTTATATACTGCATACTTACTGATTAAAGATGTTTGTACTTATGTTGAAAATGACCGTTTATAAATAAATGTGGACATCTGGGTTTGAAGAACCTAAACTTTTGAACAAGAAATGTGTAGAAATGCTGATTTTATTAATTCCTAAAACAATAATAATCTGGATCTCTCACACAGTTATAGTAAGATCAGTAAGTGACTTTTGTTTTTAGTTTTAACTGTGATATTTTATAAGCCTTCATGGTATTATGTGGTGTTTGCTTTAAAAAATGCACCCAAAGATGTCCTAAATGAGGTAAGGTGACCAGAGTGGATCCAATAAAAAGGTCTGGATTGATCTTTGGTCTCTCATTATGAAGTTGTTTTCTGCTTTAATCCGTAATGCTTGTTTCTCCCTCTGCAGAGCCACACTGATAATTATGTGAACACATTTCTGTTCCTTATCTCTCCTGAAACCAAATCCTCTCTCGACTTTATAATCAGTTTGTGTTGTGCTTCAGAAACAACCGTGAAGATTATTTTAATTGCTCTCACTGACCTTACTGTCCATGTGTAGTTCCAGTTCAAACTTCCTGCAGTGATGTACCGTGTTTTCCGGACTATAAGCCGCTACTTTTTCCCACGCTTTGAACCATGCGGCTTATAATGAGGTGCGGCTTTCGTCAACCAGAAAGGATGGATGCTAGAGAGTCTAATGGAGGAATGGTCAAAGGAGTGCTACGGAAAGCACCCAGGAGGATTTTTTTCACAGGAAAACGGCGCTGCTTGTTTTCCCAGCTTCACCCCGGGATGATGACAGCAACACGGACAGCGACACGGATATCGCCACAGAAAAGGTATGTGACGAAGCTCTTCTGAGGCTGTTCAACTCCGACACTGAACAAGATGACTTCAGTGGTTTCAGTGTGCAGGAGGACGATGAATAAACTAATCAATAACTTTTCTGTTTGGCTTGACACTGATCAGTTCAGTTACGTTCAGTTAAACTATGTTTTCAATTCAGTAGATATCTGCGGCTTTTAGCCCGGTGTGGCAAATATTGAGGTGGCTCTATAGTCCGGGGAATTACGGTAAACAACTCTGATTATACACTGGTGTCAGCACTTTGTCAGGTTGGGGTGAATGGGCCCATGGTCTTGTGATCAGGGTGTCTCAGGACAGTAATCCAGCCACGATGATGAGATCTCTTCCCAATTCATGATTGGATTAGGTCTTTAATTGCACAGAGAGCTTTCACGCTGGTCCTGGAAAATGGGTTAGATGTCATCTCGCTCTTGTGGGAACAAACCATGTCTCTGTCCCCGGAGCGGTCCTTGATCTTCCTTCTAAGAGATAACAATCGATGCTTTGATTACAGGTTAATTACAGAGGAGTTCATAAAAAGAGTTTCACTATTGAAACCAGATTTTTTGTTCTTCAAAAGGTTTCATCTGATTATTTCAAGTGGAACTATTCATTTAGTGCTTTCCATATTAATATTATTTTTCTCTTTTCACCATAACATCAGTTTCTGATCAATGGTCAAGGAAAAATGTGGATTCAAAAAGCACGTCAAGAAAGCAATGCAGTCGACATCATCAACATCCCTCCATCCATTACCTGACCCCGCTTGTACATGCAGGTCGCGGGGCATCATCAACATCTTGTGCATTTTCAGTTTGTTTTGTGAAAGTCCGATAAATCATGTCAAAACAATGTGCCTTTTAGTAAAAATGTCAGACAGCTGGCTATTAAAAACGCTTTCATAGGTTTTCACAGAGCAGTCAGGGTGTAACTGATTAGCTGTTGTTTAATTGAAGTCATTTGCAGACCATCCTAATCTGCTGAGGTGACCTTGATTCAGATTCAGCGTCTGTGTAATGTTTGTGCCATGAAGATGAGGGACTTCACTTCGTATGTCATTAAGAGCAGGGGAAAAAAACGCCGTTAAGCCCATGTTTGGCCATAAAAATCTGCTCTTCATTAGTCATAATTACCTTTAGCTGTTGCTGGTAAAGGTGACGAGTTGTTGAGCTAGACTGGTGCCAGAGGAACAGAACTCATCAGGGGCTAAGGGAACGGCGTGCTAAAATCTTAGTTCTCATCTCTTCTTTGCCTCCCTTTTTCTTCTTTTTTACAGCTTTCAGTAAATCAGCTGAGCACCTGCCTGTGGCCAGAAAGGTTGTAAATCTGAGACGTTCGAGCGGGACTATTAGGTGCAGCGTGGAGGAAGAGAGTGTTAGGAGCTTGTTGGAATGATAGATTGATGAGGCATGGCCTTGTCTTCTGGGTGTAGTCTGTTTGGGGGGGGGGGGGGGGGGGATATTAGTATATTGTTCGTTTTATCCACAACTCCCTGGTTCAGTGACATCTTTTACACTTTTTAGGGTGTGTTTATGTGTATAATGATACAAAATCATTATCTTACCCATGTGTGGGTTGCAGCCAGGACTAAATTGTATTGGGTTGCCTTTAAACAGCTGGAAATGTAAAAATTTCAGAGCAGTTAAATAAAAAAAAGTTGTTTAACCTTCAGTTATTTACAAATAATTGGCTTAATAATAATAATAATAATTACAAATAATTTGGCTTTTTTTTACCAGCTCAGAAATTGGCTGTGGTAAAAAAGAAATATGACACTGTATGTGCATCCAGAGGTCTGACAGCAGTTATTTTATTTCTGCTGAAATAACCGAAGGCAGTGTAAAAAATTATGAAATAACAATAAACTTTGTAGATTCTGCTCTTATTTTCTTTTGTGAGCTGCAAGTCTGTATTAAAATGTACAAATGCGGTATATTACAAAACCATCTTGACACAGTAACA
Organism: Nothobranchius furzeri; assembly: GCF_043380555.1. Lineage (NCBI taxonomy): Eukaryota > Metazoa > Chordata > Actinopteri > Cyprinodontiformes > Nothobranchiidae > Nothobranchius > Nothobranchius furzeri. The sequence continues at coordinate 63,208,659 of NC_091744.1, read as the reverse complement.
CAGTAACACAGTGATTGACACACACGCGCACACACACACACACACACACACACACACACACACACACACACACACACACACACACACACACACACACACACACACACACACACACACACACACACACACACACACACACACACACACACACACACACACACACACAATAGACTTCCCTGGCTAGTTACCAGAAGTAAACACAATGCAGTGACACAGAGGGAAGAATTGATCTTTCTTTCCTCTGTGGGTCCAACGAGTTGAAAGGCAGTGCTTCCCTTAGGGCAGAGAGAATAAGGAAAGAATCAAACACAGAATAGGAGAGAGTAAGAGAGGAACGGTGGAGAAGCGTAGGAGAGGAGGTTGGAAAGAGGGCAATCATTGAGGAAAGGACAACCACAGAGAAAATAGATTAGTAGAGAAACTACTGCTGCAGCATTTGGGGAGTACATGAAATCCAAAAAAATGAAAACGAAACAACCAAAAGAGGTTTTTTTTAAAAATAAAAATAATCAAGCCTTCTGTTCTAATTTACAGAAGTAGAGTTGGCTATTCTTCCCTGACAAGGTCCGAGCAGGATGGTGAATATGCAAAGACGATAAGCCTGTGATTGGCAGACACATTTGTGATGGGGACAGAGAAAGAATGAGAGCTCTGTGAGTGCAGTCAATAGCCATTTAGAGGAGATGAAGTGAGAGATGACAGCTGAGCAGAAGGGTGTGAAGAGAGGAGGATAAATGAATGAGCGATATGCTGGGGAGGATGGGGAGACCAGAGTGGGGGAGGTCCACTTTCTACATTGTGCTGGGATGGGACCGTCGTGTGACCCCTGGCCTGTAATTGGATCAGTGTGTATGTGGAGCACTATGCTGCCGATCCTACAGTGGATGCAGTTTAATGCTGTGTTGAGGTGTGGCTGTTTGTTTTAATGTGCATCCAAACCTCTTTGTTAATTACAGTATCGAGTCATCAGGAGCAGGTGCTGGCGCTTTACTGAAGTGGAAAACCTGTTGTCCCTGGGTGTTATGACCCAACACACAAATGCACAATGTCTATTTTACACATTTGATAAAAACACTAAACCAGCCAGGGTATTTGTTCTTCTCCCGTTGTCTCCTGGTTTAGATATTGGTTCACTACTTTTACTGATTAAACATCTAATATTTAAGCTATGTAATTCAGTTGCTTTGTGTCTAAGCAGGACCTTTTATGTAGACAGAATCAGAACGCAGTTTTTGTGTGCCCATGCATTTGTTAGACTTGTTGATGCCCCCCCCCCCCCCCCCCCCCCACACACACACACACACACACACACACAATACGGGACCACTTGCTCCTGGTCTGCTGACCCGTGTAATCAAGGCCAAAGGTGTTCCTTCTCAAATACAGATCCAACAAAGATGAAGGTCACACAATCATCTGTGTCATCTATCTCACTTAAGCACCATCAGGGTCCCTCGCTATCCTTATCACCCGCTCTGTTTTCTGTGGGTGTTGTCAGTTCATGTGTGCGCTCTGTTTAGGACACATGGTGTCATATCTGCTCTGGTTTGTTTGGGCTTTAGGTACAGTGTTTGATGATCTGTGTTTGCTTTCTTGTCCACATCTTTTGATTTGCCATGCATTTTTTATCCCCCTTCGACACCAGATGCAGACCCTACTGCAATGTAAAAAGAATCTGATTCAACATGGATGCTATTTGCAAGGTCTTGGCGAGGTCTTCTGCTAAGTATTAACAATTCAGGGTAATAGAGAAAGATGAGTTTTAAGAATGTGCAAATTTCGTTTGGACATGATGATGGATTATCATTGTGATGACAGTGTATCAGTGTCCTGGGTGGAACATCATAAATATAAAAGAAGACAGGCCAAGCTTGCCTCCTGGCTAGGCTATACCTTCCATGCTTGTGTTAGGATCTTTTAGCTTGTAGATGCATCCTAATAGAAAGGACTGAGCTGCTGAGGTGTGGAACATTGTGATTGTGTCTCAATAGAGTTGGTAGCTTGTAGGGCTAATTATTGCCTGTAAACTGTTTTCCAGCATTGAAGGTCCAATAACCTTTCCCTAACAAAACCACCAATCCACCTGCCACATAGTTCAATATGAACTGTAGAATTTGTGTGTTCTAAAATATTTGCATGGACACGTCCATGCCCTGTCATGCTAGATTTGGTTGGTATTATTTGTTTGGAGGGGGAAAATGTAGTCGGGGTGCATTTAAACTCATTTTTATAATTACCCAATTGACTGCCAGTCGTTCCCTGATCAGAAAAGCCCTTCGTTTCCAGTGTTTTTACTGTTTTTTGAAGAGTCGTTGTGCTCTATGATGATGTCATAGCAGAAACTACCAAAACAAAGAGTAGAGTCATCTGTTACATCAGGAAGAATCCGCGTGTTTCTGGCATTATCCAATCTTTCATAATCCGTTGTTGAATTGTGATTGGCAGAAGCTTTTCCAATTTGCACCTCACTTTTGTTTACAGCAGCGGCCCAAAACAATCTCATAACACATGGATTTTCTGCTTCCTGATCACGTGACGTGTGACGTACGCGGATGAAGATCAGCTTTAGAGCTGGGATGTTTGTTCTCACGGTGCGGGGGCTCGTTCCAACGCCTGCCCAGTCAAAAAAAAAAAAAAAAAGATGACTTTTGTCATCAATGGCAGTAAATGAGTTAATAATGTTTCAAAAAAAAAGAATACTCAGCAGCCAGTTTTTGTGTTCCTGCAGATTGAAACCCTGATCTGGGATAAGAGAGGAAAGAGGAGGTGAGCTGGGTGGAGAAGAAATATGCTTCAAGGGCGGGTGCAAAGCTGTTGGTTCAAAATGAGATTTTCTCATATTTATTTATTTAGTTGAGCTCATAGCTCAAGGCTGTCTGCTTGCTTTTTGTTGTGTGTACTGTGGCCTTAGTGCCCCCGCCCCCTCTCTCATCCTCCCTCCCCCAGTGTTTCTATGAGTGTAAGTGCAAATATGCGAGTAAGTGTACATTTACACTTCCTTTACAACTGCCAGCTGTTTACTTTTTTTTTTTAAATGTGCATTAGTGCTTTGTAAGTAAGAGTTTCCACATATGTGTCACTGCTCCTGTATCAGTGTTTAGACCATCATCTTATGAGAAGTGAGAGTCTGAGTTGGTGTCTGGGGATGGAAATCTTTTGGGGTGGACCTGTTTTATTATGTGTGTGCCAAACATGCTGTGCATCTACTGTGCACACAAGAAAAAGGAAGCTTTCCTTGGCTGCTGATGAACACAATGCCTGAAAGCAGCTCAGATTATGCAGCTGAGTGGAAACAGGAGCAGTTTTGTTTTTAGGTTTTGTAAGAACACATTGACACTTCCACTAAACACTCTAAAATCAATATTTTAGTGTTAAGACTACAAGAAATTATTCAAATACAGCAGAAGAATTGCTGGTTAAAATAGAGTGTTAGAAAGTCTCCTCAGTGATCTGTTTGTGGGTTAGGGTTATATAGGGCACTAACATCTTCAGTTTTTTTGGAAGAATAAATTATTTCTCCTGATGTCAGAACACGAGTCCATCTCTAACGATAAAACCTGTTACTAGGGGTTCTTTTTACTCCGTCTGCTCCATGAAGTTTCTTTTCTTTACTTGACCATGCCCTGCACAACTTCTGCCTCCTGTCCTTCCTGCTCGCAGGCTGGATGTCAGGATGGGAATTATCTGTCTGTGGTGTCAAACCACGCTGTGTTCACTCCGTCTGTCTCTGTCACAATGTGGCCATGTGTCTGTCATCTTCCATGTCTCATCTTTTTCTGCTTGTTCTTTCACAGCTCTGTTACCATGACTGCAGGATGGGAGGGGGACCTGTGATGACAGTGAATTGGGAGCTGAATTAAAAAAAAGAAGATTTTTGCATCTAGAAAATGCAAAAGAGTTCTGAAGCTGACAGTCTGTGAATGTGGGCAGCTCTAAACAATGCACTTTGCTTTAATTAAGAGGAACTGATACTCCTAGCTACAAAGAAATGTGTCAGACCTAAACATGCTCAGTGATGTGCTGGTGGAGTTCAAACTTAAATATACGGACACACATGCTCTTTAACCACGGCTGATATCTGTGAGATACCAAATTTCAATTGCATCAAGTTCATCTAACTACCTGGAGCAGCTCATCAGGACCAGTAAAATGTGTAGCTGTGTTGTACCGACTGTGGTATGCAATAGTGTGAGATGCAATGCTTGTTTGCATGCATAAACATTTACAAACTCTATCCATTCATGAGTCCTTCCTCCTTCATTTTTGGAAGGTTCCGTTGTTGAGCTAAAACTTTTACAATTCCTGCAGCTCCCGAGGGATCTCAAGGTGTTCCCAAAGTAAGGCTATTTAATTCTTTATCCAAATTCTGGGTCTTCCTCGTGGTCTTCTTTTAGTGAGAAATCAATAGAAAACCTCCAAAGGAAGGCGACATTGACATGCTTGTAAAATGGACAATTGGACTCACACACCTCACACACCTTGGCTCATGAAGGGAAGGGTGTTATTATTTTTGCAGCCAGGAGAGAGCAGAGCATGCCTCAGCTATTAGAAGCTAACAGTAAGCATTAGCAGCTCCGCAACATGGTAGAAAACATTCAGGCTTGTGTTAATTGTGGAGATAAAACATCAACGTTGAATTTTTACCCACGAAACAAGAGCGAATGGAGGCAGGGGAGGAGTTGCACTGCTGCTAGCCAATCAGAGGTGTGATGGTTCCATATCATGGATACTAATGGGACCCCCCCCCCCCCCATTCCTCAGATTAACCTCTACTCCCTGAAACTGGAGGCCAGAGTGTTTTTATCCAGATAAAATGACTTGCAAGGCATTTGTTCACACTAGAGATGACAGCAGATGTACTGAAAAAACAAGTGAAGGCCACTTTAAACTCCTTCACTTCGTTCCCAACCTAGAGAGAACATTCATCTCCAACTCAAACTCTCACTTCGTTTTTTGATGGGCTATGATAGGTGACTCTGCAGTAAAAAGCAAAAAGCTATTTTAGATTAAAATTCAATCATAATCAATGTTTTTCTTTTTACGCCCAAACAGTATTTATGCTCCCTTGATGTGTTTTCAGTTATGGGGGAAAAGAAGACAAATCTATGTGACTAGCAAAGGAGAATCCTTTTAAACTCTGAAGCAAATGTTCTGAACATGATTCTGACATCATAATTTTCTTGCTGGGTAAACATAGACTTATGTTTGAACAGGAGGCAGGTGATGCAAGAGCAACAACCAGGTAGTACTGTAATGCCCAAAAGGGTCAATTTTCTCCTATATATTGATCAACATAATAACCTTGCTTCTACAGCATAAATCCACTTTCTAGGTGACCTTCTAAATCCAGAAGGTTCTGCTCAGTGCATGATGACATTCCATGAAGACAAAACATTCAAAAAAACATTCTCACTGTTCTTGCACTCACTGTGTGAACGCCAGACGTCAACATTCGTCACTCTGAATAAGTGAACAATCATATGTGATGAATGAACAAGACGTTTAAATGAAATGTTCGAATAACCTGTGCTTAAATCAATGAATTAGAAATGAATGTTGTTCTTACAATGCTCCATTTACAGTATATCACAAATTTGTATGTGTTTGATTTAACAAGTTAATTATTGTTTACACTCATGTTACAATAAGATACATATTAAGGTTAAAACATTTTTGCATCTGAAGGAGGGCGTGGCTTTCTGAGGGATGTTGGGAAATACTCAGAAACGTGTCAAATTCTGGTTTGCCAAACTTGGCCAGAAATCATAACAAAGTAGTTTAATAAAACAAGAATTACTTCTTGAGTAATTCAGTTTCCAGCTGACCCCCGATTCGGCCAAATCGGGAAAGAAGCCTCTTTTGAAACAATCTCCTTTGACCTTAAGTCAAAAACCTTCCTGCGATGCTGTGAGTGATTACAGACACAACAGCTCTTCTCAGAGCTACTTCAACCCTCAGACATCCATCTTGGACACCTAATCTGCAGACCCCGGGCTGAATTCAGAGGAAGCTACTAATCTCTGAGTATTGTGGTTTCGACGTCCGGTGACCTCACCACTCTGACCGCAACCCTCCGCAAATCATCAACAGGGTTTCGTAAGCCTGCATACTGGTGTCTGATGAGGTTTATAAATAAACAACTCTCTAGTTTATAACAAACAACAAATTATTTTGCACCCAGATTTCACAATTTCTCTCAGATACAAAGAACGGTTGCTACAACATCTAGCTTCCATCAAAACACCTCACATCCACCACACCACATCTCCTTATTCATATGTTGTCATGTATCTTTAGTTTAGGAAAAAGAACTACATTCATTTTATAAACTATATACTGACTCTCTGGATTAATATGAGGTGTGTTTATGGTCCCTGAAGAAGTAAAGAGCCAAAGAACCTTGTGATTAAACATTCAAAGATCAATCAGATCGATATTTCATATTTGTATGGAATGTCACTTCTTATTGGTCATAATTAATATATATGAATTGCTACAGTATTCTGTTACTTCCTGGTAAGAAGACACACGTCAAGTTTTCCAGGGAAGCAGGTTTTTGCATCTTTGCTGCAGAACCACCTTTGAAGGTATTAATACTTGCAAACCGTTCAAAAACTAAATTATGACTGTGAGTGATGTACTTCCTGTACAATTCATGTTTTGGTATTCAACCTCAATTGGCATTTATTTTAAGCTATTGAAGTTGTTCTGAGTTCACAATCTGCCTTGTGCCTGTCGTCTGGGTACATTCAACCACCTTTGACATACGGCAACAGTTTGTTGTGACGTTTTGTCAAAAAGCAAACTATAAGTTATAAATCAACGAAACACATTTCGGCCAATTTTCACTCTCATTCATTTCCTGCAGCTGTTTATTTCCTGTTTAGAGCTTGGGGGGGGGGGGGGGGGGGGGGGGGGCACACAAAAAAAAGTAGCAATTCAAACCTACTGAATGTGAAACATTATTTTAAAAGTATTTCACAGTGGGGACACCACTTAAAGTTGTGTCCTGGCTAACTGAGAAAGATTTTGGGGTGACTGTGGCTATTTAGCACGTCTCATCCTTTACTTCATTAAGGGGTCAAGCTTTTCATTGAATTATTTGGAGTGTGCAAACTGTTACAGCTGAAGTGCTGCCACAGGGCATCTCCTTGACTTTTCTCTTTCTTAGCTCACCCCCCTCCTCCAACACCCCGGCTTTTAATATTCTTTGCCTTTTTAGGTAAACAACTTGTTTGTGTAAATTAGTGTCCAGTGAGTGATGAAGTAATGCATCTGACCCATCGGTCTCTGCTGTCCCTTCTCCTTTTATATCATACCCACTCCATCCTTTTCAGGACGTTCCTCCTTTGTGCCTCCACCCTGTGTTCCGACTTGACATGGAGCTTTTAGAAAGACGATGGTAGTGATGTTGTTGCTGTGTGTACACATGTTTTCAGGGGGTTGAAATGAAGACTGTAGCAGACAAAAAAAGCCCTGGCGTAACCTTGAGGTGGAAATTAATAATGATAAAAATAATTACTGACCCTCTCTACTTGCCTACCACTCCCTGACCTAGTTTATATAATGGAGAGCGATAGCCCGCAGTAGCACACTGTGCATGTGTGTTTTAATGTGTAGTATGGTTGGAGAAAATTGTCATAGAAGGGCTGTGGTGTAACAGAGATACATGTAGGACAGAAAATACAATCTACTTGACAGAAACAAAAATGGAGGTCATTGGGTACAGTAGCATTTTTCATAATTTTTTTATTATGTGAGAATTTTCTATTTCAAATGCAGATACACTCTATAGCTGCCACCAGCTCAACAAAGTTTCTTTACAGCTATACAACTTTAAATTTAATGCAGCCCTGGGAACTCAACAGCTTGTATTTAATTCAACTCCGTTTCAATTCAGTTTATTATTACCACAAAAGTCATCTCAAGGCACTTTCCAGAGTAAACATTCCAACTGAACCTATACTTATCTATACTATATACTACATATACTTATGTTTGTTATGCCGATTAGTTTAAAGATTCCTATATAAGAAAACCCAGCATCGAGTGCATCATTACTTTACTGTAATCTCCATACTAAGAAAGCATGGAGCAACAGTGGAGAGGAAAACTCCCCTTTAACTGTAAGAAATATTTACCCAGTCTGAGCCGCCATTTATAATGACTCAGCAGGGTTAAAGCATGACTTAAGTCCTGCACATATCCAGGGGCGGATTTAGCAATTTGGGGGCCCAAGGCGAACACAGACATGGGGCCCCTTACACTAAATTTTCGACAATTTTACCTTTAACTGGATTTGCGAAACTCTCCCCTCTAATGACATGAGTTATTTTCCCTTTTTATTAGTCCTCCTCTTTTTCCCTGTATTTCCCTCCCTTTGAGTGCTTTCAATATTTGCTCTGCTTTCTTTTTTCTGTCAGCGCTCCTGTGCTTTAGCCTTAGTTATTTTTTTTTCTATTTTCCATTTTGGTCTATGTTTTCCTCCCTTTAAACATTTTCCATTGTCTTTCCTTTCTGCTTCCTTTTGATGTTTACATCGAAAAACAACGTCACTTTCAGAAGTGAAGATAAAAGCTTTTATGAAGCAAGCTGCTTCTTCCTCTTATTGGAGCAACTAGGATAACTTCATGCCATGCTTAATGGTTTGACTATCGCTTTGAGTTTGTTACGAATGCTCCCGCCTCTCTTCTTATTCTTATTTGTGGTCTTATGGCACTTGGCAAACAACAATTTGGTGCATTACTGCCACCAAATGGATTGGAGTGGAATGACTACCAATCACTTCCTGTTTGAGCATCGCAGTCTTAATAACCCTCTTATGACCATAATTATAACAGGGCTGCCTGGTATTTTTTTTTAAATCTTATGGCTGTAAAATTGTAATAAAAAGTGCAAAGTGTGTGTAACTCTCTCCTTTTTTCAGAACAACCTCAGCTTTCAGTGTATGGTTTGTATTTCCAAACCACTATAACATTTCACGAAAAGAAACGTGAAGCCACTTCTCCTCCAGCTTCCCTGGCTGCCAGTCAACTTTAGGGTTCATTTCTTAATCCTGGTTCTGGTCTATAGGGCCGTACATAGACAAGCACCATCTTACATTGGTGATCTTCTTAGTCCCTACACCCCCAGCACGTTCCTGAGGTCCAGTGATCAAAGCCTACTGGTTGTGCAGCACCAGGCTAAAGACCAAAGGTGACAGATCATCTGCTGCTGTGGCCCCCAGACTCTGGAACTCTCTTCCCCTGAGCCTGAGATCAGTGGACTCAGTGGTCTCCTTTAAAAAGCAGCTGAAGACTCACTTGTTCAAGCTGGCTTTTGTATGACCTTCTTCACCACTCTCTCTTTATTCTGCTCTCCCCACCTATTCCACCTTCCTCACTGATTTCCCTCTTTCCTAATCACTATCTTTCTTTCTTAACATTTTTTCTTTTAAATCCCAATAGTCTATTTTTGCTCATTTTAAATATATTTTTAAACATTTTCTAAATGCTTTTTTATATTTATATTTTTGTTTTTGTGAAGCGCCTCGTGATCTTTATCTTGACAGGCACTATATAAATGATATTTTCTTCTTCTTCTTCTTCTTCTTCTTCTATTTAGAATGTATTTCTATTACAGCCTTTAAAAAATCAGCTTAAAAGTGAAAAAAGCAAAAAACTGATTTGAATTTTTTACAGTTACTACTCAACAGGAACTTCAAAATTACTGGTCAAACAATTTAAACTTTGAACTGAAATGCATCTATTCTTAAAAAAGTTTGAACCTTGGTGTCTTGTAACAGTTTTTAAGACTTTATTTTTGTAAACTTTCAGACGATTTTATTTGATGTGGTAGACCTTGAAGCAGCTTCTCTCCAGCTGCAGGCAGAGTGCTGCCCACCTCACACTGCCATGGGGTGCTTCTCTGGCACACCGTGCAGTGCTATACCAAAAACTTTTGTTTTAGCAAAAATAAGTATTTATTGTAAAAAGATAAATAATGCTGGAATGATGCTGAATCTTACAGCAAATAGTTGAGGGTTGTTCAAATAAAAAAATAAAAACTGAACAAACATTCATACCCTGGTTCACTGGAGATCCCTTCTGGTCACTGTCTTCAGATATAAGCCTTCTGGGACACCTAATAGATCGTGTTGATTTTCTTTGAGGCAGTTCCATAATTTCATGCTGGCTTTTTATGCTAATTAGCCTCCCCGTTCCGTATCCACTTTCACCATGGCGCTGCGCTCCGTTTCAATCAGGCTGTACAGCAGGATTTCCCCTCGTAGCGATATTTTACCCAACTCTGATTGCTTCATGCTATAGATCGTTGGAAAGATGCTTTTATGTTCTTTTAGGAACCGTTGGAATTTCCTGGATCTGATCCGCCATTCAAAAGTTATAAAACGGAGCATTTTGGATGACAAACTCAGCACGTCTCTGAATCTTTGTTGTGATTGGGTGTGCTCAAGACAGGGAATCCCGGTGTCTACCGTAATGTATTGTATATGCACAAAAAGCCCCATTTTTAATCTTTTCAGCACTTTTGGAATTTTAATGTTATCTTGAACGGTTCAGGAATTATGGTAATGAGAAGTGCGCATGTCCAATCCCATCTGCGGCCACAAGTTGGTAATAAGAATATTGTGGCATTAACAGAGGGGTGCTGGCAGTCAGGGCTAGGGGGCCCCCCAACACAAGGGGGCCCCAGGCGGCCGCCTACCTATGCCTAATGGTAAAACCGCCTCTGCACATATCTTCCTTACCTGTGTTACTCTCCCCTGCATTCCCACCGGCCTTTGAATGGTTGACCAAAAATCTGCATCAGCACAACTGTGCAACAGCTTTTTCATATTTTGAGCAGGTTTTCCACACGTGTGAGAATCTATGAGATCGGAACAAGTTTTGTGCTGAGTCGGGGCGAGTTTGGTGCTGAGCATCGTGTAGTACACAGGGGGTTACGAAAGGCTATTAACATCACGTGATCATCTACCGATCACCTCGGCTCGTGACTCGTGACACCACCACCCCTCAACAGACGTCCCCTGGTGTCCCAGCAGCAGACCTGGAGGCCTTGAGGTCAGCGATGAGGGAGGGGTCCTCGAAAAACGACTGAGGGACCCACGACCATTCCTCCAGGCCCGGCCACCACCCTCCCAGGTAGATGAGGCCCCCCTTGTAGAGGGGCAGGCAGAGGCGGAACTGGTGCAGGACACAGAGAGCTGGTGACCACGGGCTTGACCAAGGATACCTGAAAAGAGGGATGGATCCTGAGGGACCGTGGGAGATCCAGGCGCACGGTCACAGGGCTGGGAACGGCAGCAACCTTAAAAGGACCCAGGAACCTAGGGGTGAACTTTTTAGATGTGGCCTTGAGGGGAATGTCCTTAATCAACAGCCAGAGCATCTGTCCAGGGGTGTAGGTTGGAGCCGGGCGCCGATGCCGGTCCGCCAACCGCTGGTTCTTCTCCACGGTATGCTGAAGAGCGGCCCAAGTGGTGGCCCGGTGGAGAAACTGTGGCTTGGTTGTGGTGGTGTCTGTTTGGAGATGAAACAGAGAAGGCTGGTAGCCAAGGGAGGCTTCAAACGGGGACTGACCTGTGGCAGAGGACACGTGGCTATTGCGGGCGTATTTCACCCAGGCGAGATGGTCACTCCAGGAAGAGGGGTTGGTAGCACACACACAGCGCAGCATGGCACCCAGCTCCTGATTCATGCGCTGGCATTGGCCATTGGTCTGAGGATGGAATCCAGAGATCAATGCGACGCGGGTCCCCAGGGCGGTGGCATACTCCTCCCAGACCCTGGAAATAAACTGGGGGCCGCGGTCAGGGAGGATCTCCTTAGGGATACCATGGAGACGTAACACATGCTTGATCAGGAGCTGGGCGATTATGACGGATGTTGGTAGAGCCTTCAGGGGAACAAGGTGACAAGCCTTGGAGAATCTGTCTACTATGGTCAGAACAGTGTTGAACCCATGGGAAGCAGGTAAACCACAAGGTCTATTGCAATGTGTGACCAAGGATGAGACAGAGTAGGAAGGGGATATAGTAATCCAGCAGGCAGTTGGTTGTTACCTTTCTGTTGTGCGCACACATGGCACGCAGAGACACATTTCCCTTACATCTTTGTAGATCGAGGGCCACCAGAAGGAGCGCTTTATCAAAGCAAGGGTGCGACCCACCCTGTGGTGAATGGCGAATCTCCCAAAGTGAGCCCAGTAGATAACTTTTCCTCATAGACTCTGGGGAACAAATAGTTTATTTGGAGGACCATTGCCTGACCAGGGTCGACCTTGAGGGCCTCCACAATCTGGTCCCTGATCTCCCAGGTCAATCCTGCCACTATGCAGGAAGGAGGGAGGATAGTTGCTGGTGTAGATTCGTCCTCCGGGTGATACTGGCGTGATAGTGCATCAGGTTTTGTATTCTTGGATCCTGGCCGATAAGAGATTACAAAGTTAAATTGTGAGAAAAACAGTGACCAGCGGTACTGTCATGGGTATAGTCTTTTAGCTTCCTTGAGATAAATCAAGTTCTTATGATCGTTCCATATTATGAATGAATGTTCTGCCCCCTCCAGCCAGTGCCTCCATTCTTTGAGGGCCAGCATAATGGCCAGTAACTCCCAGACCCCCACATCACACCTGCTTTCCATAGGTGTCAAGTGCCTCGAGAAGAAGGTGCAGGGGTGGAGTTTGTGGTCCGAGGGGGATACCTGTGACAGAACCGCACCCTCTCTGGTGTCTGAGGCGTCCACATCCAGGGTAAACTGTTGCTTTGGTTCAAGCCTGGAGAGAACTGGAGCCTCCGTGATCTTGGAGGCCCCTCTGCTTCTGGGGCCCAAAAGAAGGGTTTAGCAACCAAAGTGAGAGCTGTAAGTGAAGCAGCAGTCTTACTATAGTTACGGATTAGCTGTCGGTAAAAGTTGGCGAAACCCAGAAATCGCTGCAACTGCTTCCTAGTTGTAGGTGTGGGCCAATCCGTAACTGCCTGTACCTTGTCATGGTCTGCCTTTAAATGCCCACTTTCTAGGATAAAACCTAAAAACTTAATAACAGAGACATGAAATTCACATTTCTCAGCCTTTACACACAGTCTGTTTTCCAATAGGCGTTGAAGCGCAGCTCTGACATGCTTCTGGTGTTGGGTGACTGTTCTGGAAAATATTAAAATGTCATCTAGGTAGACAGTTACAAAGTCATTGATATAGTCACCTAGTACCAAGTTGACCAGTCTCTGGAACACTGCCGGAGCATTGGTAAGTCCAAAAGGCATTACTAGGTATTCGTAGTGCCCCAGCGGTGTCTTGAAGGCTGTTTTCCATTCATCTCCTTGGCGGACCCTCACCAGATGATACGCATTTCGAAGGTCCAATCGGGTGTAGATGGTGGCATCCTGAACTGGCCTGGAGGTGGAAAACAGTAGCGGCAGAGGGTATTTATCCTTAACAGTGATCTGGGCCCTAAGCTGTCACCTTAACATGTTGGAAGGGTTTGAGTGTCTCAATGATCCTAGGAGCTAAGTTGTCTGAGGCTTTATGCCTCTGGTAGGGTCACCAATGGCAAACAGGTCCTAGGTGAGCGATCAGATAAAGAGCAGCCCGAAGACCTTTTACGATGAATTATATAAGTGGAAACCATGTTCCCTCGCCCGCACGTGGGTCACTGGGCCCCCCCTCTGGAACCAGGCCTGGAGGTGGGGCACATTGGCGAGTGCCTGGTGGCCGGGCTTTCACCCATGGAGCCTGGCCGGGCACAGCCCGAAGAGGAAACGTGGGTCCCCCTTTCCATGGGCTCACCACTTGTGGGAGGGGCCAAAGGGGTCAGGTGCAGTGTGTGACGGGTGGTAGTCGAGGGCGGGAACCTTGGTGGTCTGATCCTTGGCGACAGAAACTGGCTCTTGGCACATGAAATGTCACCTCTCTGGTGGGTAAGGAGCCTGAGTTGGTGTGTGAGGTTGAGAGGTTCCAACTAGATATAGTCAGACTCACCTCAACGCATGGCTCTGGCTCTGGAACCAGTTTCCTTGAGAGGGGTTGGACTTTCTACCACTCTGGAGTTGCTCCAACTGAGAGGCGCCGAGAAGGGATGGGCATACTAGTTGCCCCCCATCTTGGTGGCTGTAAGTTGGTGTTTATCCCAGTGAATGAGAGGATAGCCTTCCTCCGACTATTGGTGGGCGGACGGGTTTTGACTGTGGTCTGCACCAAACTACAGTTCACACTACCCACCCTTTTTGTAGACCTTGGAGGGGGTGCTGGAGAGCGCTCCTTCTGGTGACTGCCTCGTTCTGCTGGAGGACTTTAACACGCACGTGGGCAACGTCAGTGAGACCTGGAGAGGTGTGGTTGGGAGGAACGGCCCCCTGATCTGAATTTGAGTGGAGTTTTGTTATTGGACTTTTGTGCTAGTCATGGATTGTCCATAATGAACACCATGTTCAGACATAAAGGTGTCCATATTTGCTTTTGGCACCAGGATACCTTAGGCTGCAGCTCAATGATCAACTTTGTTGTTGTTTCATCTGACTTGCGGCTGCATGTCTTGGACACTCGGGCGAAGAGAGGGGCAGAGCTGTCAACTGACCACTACCTGGTGGTGAGTTGGCTCAGATGGTGGGGGAAGATGCTGATCAGACCAGGCAGTCCCAAACGTATCGCGAGGGTCTACTGGGAACGTCTGGCAGAGCCTCCTGTCAGAAGGAGCTTCAATTCCCACCGCCGACAGAACCAAAGTGTTCCGGGGGAGGCGGGGTACACTGAGTCTGAATGGACCCTGTTCCGTGCCTCCATTGTTGAGGTGGCCGACCGGACCTGTGGTCGCAGGATCGTCGGTGCCTGTTGTGGTGGCAACCCCTGAACCCGCTGGTGGACAGCGGCAGTTAGGGAAGCTGTCAAGCTGAAGAAAGAGTCCTATCAGGTCTTTTTGGCCTGTGGGACTCCAGAGGCAGCTGACAGGTACCGGCAGTCCAAGCAAAACGCAGTCGCCAATGCAAAAACCAGGGCATGGGACGAGTTCGGTGAGACCGTAGAGCAAGACTTCTGTACGGCTTCGAGGAGATTCTGGTCCACCGTCCGGTGCCTCAGGGGGGGAAAGCAGTGCACTACTAACACAATCTATAGTGGGGACGGTGTGCTGCTGACCTCTACTCAGGACATTGTAGATCAGTGGGTAGAATACTTCGAAGACCTCATCAATCCCATCGACACGTCTTCCAGTGAGAAAGCAGAGTCTGGGGACTTTGAGTTGGCCTTTCAAATCTCTGGTGCTGAGGTCACTGAGATGGTTAAAAAGCTCCTCTGTGGCAAGGCTCCAGGGGTGGATGAGATCCGTCCAGAGCTCCTTAAGGCTCTGGATGTTGTGGGGCTGTGTTGGCTGACGCGGCTCTGCAATATTGCGTGGACTTCGGGGGCAGTCCCACTGGACTGGCAGACCAGGGTGGTGGTTCCCATATTTAAAAAGGGGGGCCGCAGGGTGTGTTCCAACTAGAGGGGGATCACACTCCTGAGCCTACCTGGTAAGGTCTTTTCAGGGGTTCTGGAGAGGAGGGTCCCTCGGATTGTTGAACGTCAGTTTTAAGAGGAGCAATGTGGTTTTTGTTCTGGCCGTGGAACATTGGACCAGCTCTATACCCTTAGGGGGATCCTGGAGGGTGCGTGGGAATTTGCCCAACCAGTCTACATGTGTTTTGTGGATTTGGAGAAGGCGTTTGACCGCGTCCCTTGGGGGCCCTGTGGGGGTACTCCGGGAGTATAGGGTACCAGGCCCTCTGATATGGGCTGTTAGGTCCCTTTATGACCGGTGTCAGAGCTTGGTCTGCATTGCTGGCAGTAAGTATGGCTCGTTCCCAATGAGAGTTGGACTCCGCCAAGGCTGCCCTTTGTCACTGATTCTGTTCATAACCTTTATGGACAGAATTTCTAGGTGCAGCCAAGGTATGGAGGGCATCCGTTTTGGTGGCCTGAGGAGAAGGTCTCTGCTTTTCGCAGATGATGTGGTCCTGTTGGCTTCATTAGAACGTGATCTTCAGTTTTCACTGGAACGGTTCACAGCCGAGTGTGAAGCAGCTGGAATGAGAATCAGCTCCTCTAAATCTGAGACCATGGTCTTGATTCGGAAAAGGATAGAATGCCTTCTCTGGGTAAGGGATGAGGTCCTGCCCCAAGTGGAGGAGTTTAAGTATCTTGGGGTCTTCTAGTGAGGGAAAACTGGAGTGTGACATCGATAGGCAGATTGGTGCTGCATCTGCAGTGATGCAGGCTTTGTACCGGTCTGTCGTGGTGAAGGGAGAGCTGAGTCGGAAGGCGAAGCTCTCGATTTACCGGTCGATCTAAGTTCCTACCCTCACTTATGGTCATGAGCTTTGGGTAGTGATGGTAGTGACCGAAAGAACGAGCTTGCGAATACAAGCGGCCGAAATGAGTTTTCTCCGAAGAGTGGCTGGTCTCTCCCTTAGAGATAGAGTGAGAAGCTCGGTCATCCGGGAGCGGCTCTGAGTATGCCCGCTGCTCCTCCACATCGAGAGGAGCCAGTTGAGGTGGCTCGGGCATCTGGTCAGTATGCCTCCTGGGCACCTCCCTGGTGAGGTTTTCCAGGCACGTCGAACCGGGAGGAGGCCTAAAGGTAGACACAGGACACGTTGGAGGGACTATGTCTCTCACCTGGTCAGGGAAGACCTTGGGATTCCCCCAGAGGAGCTAGCCCAAGTGGCTGGGGAGACATCTCATGGAGCTTAAAAGGAGATGTACAGTTGGATGTCATCTGTGTAAAGATGGTAGGATATTCCTTTGAAGGAACTCAGGATGTGCTGAAGAGGAAGCAGATAGATGAGGAAGAGCAGAGACCCCAGCACAGAACCTTGTGGAACACCATGGGTAAGGGAGGTGGTGTAGGACCTAAACTTGGAGACAGCCACAGAAAAGGAACACTCAGAAACATAAGAGGAGAACCACTCCAGAGCAGTTCATGTTAGGTCTACACAGTCTCTCAGCCTCTCTAGTAGCAGGTGATGGTCAACAGTGTCAAAGGCTGCAGTCAGGTCCAGTAGGACCAGAACAGAACATTCCTCTCCATCACTGTGAGTCAGAAGGTCATTGGAGACCCTAAGAAGAGCGGTTTCAGTAGATTGAACTCCACGGAAACCTGACTGAAAGTTATCATAGATGCTATGTTCATCAAGAGCATCTGTGAGTTGTTTAGCCACAACCTTTTCCAAGATCTTGGAGATGAATGGAAGTTTAGAAATGGGTCTGAAACTGCTATGTAGAGAGGGGTCAAGACTCGTTTTTTTAAGAAGCAGGTGGATTACAGCATTCTTAAAGTAAGTAGGAACCTGACCAGAGTCCAGAGACGAATTAATTATAGAGAGCACGCTGGGACCGATGGGCTGAAAAGCACTTTTAAACAAAGATGAGGGTAAGATTTCAAGGGGCCACACAGAGGTCTTCATAGAGTTAACTAGTTTGGTTAACTCAGGCAAAGAAACAGGAAAAGCTATCTTGGATGACATAATGGGTTGGAGCCAGGAGAGGCAGAGATAAGGCTGAGGGAGAGATGCTAGATCTGACCTTATTGACTTTGTCCACAAAGAAAGACAGAAAGTTATCACAGTCTGCAATAGAGTGGATAGAGGCTTTCGGAGTTGCAGGAGAGACGATACTGCTGATGGTGTTAAACATCACCTTGGGGTTCCCTTTGCATTGGGACACCAGGTTGGAAAAATAGGCAACCCTCACGTCTCTGACTGCGGAGTTAAAGGATGTCAGAAGATCCTTTAGGTGCAGCAGATGGACGTGGAGATGGGTTTTCTTCCACAAGGGCGACGCTGATGGTCTGATGGTTCCATTAGCCAAGGCCTCTGTGATGTAGGTTTCCATGCTGTCATGCTCCGGCTTTGAGAGGCCGTAGAGTTGACTGGACGGAAGCGGGGTAATGGGTAACAGGTCGATTCCACAGTCAAAGGGACGATGAGAGAGCAGCATGGCTGCCCAATCCTTACTAAAAACCTGTTGTAGGTCATGGTAAACTGATGGTATCTTGGTGAGATCGGGGGACTCCAAATGTGCCTTGCCGGACTCCTTAGATCGGGGGGGGGGGGGGGGGGGGGCGAGCTGAGGCTTTCCGGGCTCCAGGCCTCAACCCTGTTGGAACTCCAATGCAAGTGCGGATTATGCAGCGTCAGCCAAGAATGTCCTAGTACCACTGGATTCTGTGGAGATTAGAACACAAAGAGTGAAATTGTCTCAATGTGATTACCTGAGACCTGGAGCTGGAGTGGTGTGGTCCTGTGGGTGATGGTAGACAGAGCTCTTCCATCAGTGAGGAAACAGTCAATGGTTCATGGAGAGGCACAGTAGAAATTCCCCAGTTGCATACTAATCTGAGATTGATTAGAGACTATTCGCAGCCCGAATCCACTAGGGCCGTGACCCGGTGGCTTTGATTGTCCCACACCACCGAACAGGAAATGGTGAACCGGGAGGTCGTAATTCCAGTGTGACTGCCTACTAGAACTCCCGGTTCTCCTGGTGGGCTCTGCCTTTTGCCAACGCCGGGCAAGTTTGGACATAGTGTCCTGTTTGTACACAGTATAGGCAGAGATCCTTCCTGATGTGCAGCAGTCATTCCTCCTGGGTGAGGTGAGTCCTTCCAAGCTGCATTTGTTCCTCCGGAGGCTCAGAAGCAGGAGGAGGAGACCGTGAAATGGGCTGCCTGTGCATGGGAGGTGAAGATGGGTCCAACAAGGATATCCGCAGAAGCTCCCAATGCCTCTTGTCGATGGAGATGGAGAGTGTGATTAATCCCTCCAGAGTGGGTGGCTCGGGACACAGCCAAATGGTTCTTCACTTATAAAATGATATTCAATTAAAGCTGCCTTTAAGGCATCATTGTTCCATGTTGTCATGGGCAACAGAGTTCTGAATTCCAGAGACATATGTAGTGTTAATGAACTACACATTACGTGACGTTACACATATCTGCCACCATTCTCCGTCCTTGGGAGAGGTGCAATAATCTCTTGCGAATGTCAGTGGTGGTCTCAGAACTGCAAAAGGTCTGTTTAAAATCGTCCAAAAAATCTGCATAGGGACCTGATAAAAACTCTGCATTGCCCGCGGATAAACGGAGAAGGAAGTGACGCGCCACCATCAGCGTCAGCCTGAGGAAGTCTGCAGCCGCAGGCAAAACGTAGCGAAAAAACAGGTAACAAAACCGTTTCTGTGTTTTAAAAAAGAACAATAGCATGGAACTCTGCATTGCGGACCTTAACTTCGGCCCATCTAAGGGCCTTGCCTCTTATCAGTCCATTAATAAAAGAAAGGTCATTTACGAACTAAATAAAAATTTGAAATGCAGTGCTCTGTGCATCATCCACTTCCACTTCAGCTTACAGCTGAAGGACAATCAGAATGAAAAAAGTAAGAGAGCTGGAGCACTCAGGTGACTGAAGTTTTTTTATTACTCTGACAAAGATACATTTTTGTGTTGAAATGTTAGTGCCTCGCCTCTGTCAGTATGCCCCAGGATATCTGTGTCTACACTACAGTATAGTTCATCACCATCAGTGTGTGAATGTGTTTGTGAATGGTTGTATGATACATTGTAGTGCAAAGAACGTTGGAGTCCTCTGACTCTGAACGTCGCTAAGTGTCATTTTACATTATCATTCATGTGTAGTTTTTGAATTTGCACCTGAATGTTGTTATTATTTTTAGACTTTGCTTTTATATGACATATTTTAGCTGATGTAAAAGGTAAATGTAATGTTAAACCTGACATTTGCATCTTTCCAAACTCTAAACTTAAATCTACATGTACAAAACATTTTGTTCCAATTCTAGTTTCCTTCCCAAAGACCCAATGACAAGCTTTATCTTAGCAACCAATAATGTGTCTCGGATATGAAATCTTGCTCTAATTCAAAATGTAAGTTCTTTTATTTACATCAGTTTAATTTCTCTAAAAAAATTACTGCCACATACTGGTAAAGAGTGGCAATGTAAGCAAGTTTGGTGGCAGACCTCTGCCATCTTGCCATGATTGGACAGGAATCCAAGACTCATGATTGGTTGGTCAGAAAAAGCCTGTCAAATGGGTTCTTTGAGAAAGAAAGGTAGAATTGGGACAAAATATTTCGTAACTGTAGACTATGTGTGTTTTGAGAGTTATGATTTGAAATTTGTATATAGATTTGTTTCTGTACATTAAAAATGAAAGTTTCATGTTACAAAATGAGAATTACATGCTACAAAATAAAAGTTACAGTTACAAAACATTGTACAAGTTACATTAAATTTTGTCCCAATCCTAGCTCCATACATTTTGCTGTAGAAACATGAGTATTATACAATCAAATCAAACATTAACTAAAGAGGTATGCATGTGCTTATTGTAATGGCAGCTCAAAGCTGTAGCAACTTTAAAGCAACTTTTCAAGTGGGATGCCATCATGAGCATGGAAAAGAGCCTGTGTTCTTTAAGAAGTCTCAGTGGTAAGTTAATGCTTAAAGTTAATTAAAGCGTTTAATTAAGGCCACATTGTGCTGCAGTGGACTGGACTGTATGAGAGGGGCAGAAAATGTGTGATAACCTCAAACGACAGTCTTCAATCTGTGGGGGCTGGCCCATCCAGCTGACCCCATAAAGCAGCTGAGAAGTGATTAAATTGCTTCTAAAAAGTTTCTGTCATCACTTCGTACACGATTATTGGATGTACATTGTTTATTAGATGCACTTTGTGAAGACTTTAGCCTGTAAAGTTTTATTCTTTCAAAAAAGATATACAAATGTTGAAGACACACATTAATCTCACATACGGCTGATGGAAAGTCCGATCTTATGAAATTCTCCTCTCAAAAACAAAAAAAATTTTATCTTTGGGATTTTTCTCATTTTGCATTGAATTAGAATTTCATTTCTGATTTTAATGAAGTAGGCTAAAATGTGCACATGATTTCACATCTGTTTGTTCAATATTTATTAACGACATTGGTAATTTACTCCTTCATAGTGCTGTTGTCGGTAAAACTATTGCACCAAGGTTTCAGGTTTGAATGTTGAAAGTGGCTGTCATGGATTTTATCAATAAGTTTATCAATAACCCATTTCCTATAGTGAGTAGAGAAGGAGACAATGAGCAGACACGTCAAACAGTTGTAACTGTGGCATGATGCACGATGCAAAATGCCCCAAACATCTGGTCACAGAGTTTATTTATAGAGAGATGGGAGTGAGAGAGAGAGAGAGAGAGAGAGAGAGAGATTGTGTGTGTGTGTGTGTGTGTGTGTGTGTGTGTGTGTGTGTGTGTGTGTGTGTGTGTGTGTGTGTGTGTGTGTGTGTGTGTGTGTGTGGGAAGTCAAGAATGGGTGTGTGAGTGGCTTGTGAGTGAGCATGATCAAAGAGGCATAGAGCAATACATATTACATTCAGTTGATTGAGTCCATGATCAAGAATTAATAAACATAAATTTTTCCAGAACAGTGGCATTTCTGCACAGAGTAAACATGCGCTCCCCATGCATGAGTGTGTTTTCTTTGGATACTTCCTCCATCAGACCATAGCATGCATGCAAGGCCGGATTAACCCTATGGGCAACTGGGCAATTGCCCAGGGCCCCACAAACTCTAAAGGGCCCAGGCTCAGGGCAGCAAGAGCACGAGCAAAACACTGTATCTGTAATACTGTAATACTGTATTGATGAAAAAGTCCGGTTTTTCATCCAGGAGCGGGGATCGAATTATGGGAGAGCTGGATATCCTACATCCAGGGGATTCGGAAAAAATGTTTTCTAGCTATATTACATCATTCATGGACTCTTGAGCAGAGAGCACGGAGAGCGTCTACTCTCTGAGAGTCACGTGACGTCCGGAGCTCTACAGCGATGATCGTTGGTGTTCAGCGATCCAGGCAGCTGTGTCCAGCGCACGGTCCATTCTCAAAGTGGCGCAGCCAAAAAACTATAATGAACACACGATCGTTCATGTCCACAAATGTTCTCTACTTTCGGTCTTATTTGTGCCTGAAGCGCTCTGCTACTGCGGAGCTCATCACCTGTGCTGCGGTGATTTCACCTCACTGACGCAGCATCGAAACGCGCTCTCCTCTTTGTGGTCAGGAGATCCCTTTGATCTGCTTAAAAGTAACTGATGAGGTGAAAAAGTAAGAATCCAGGCAGCAGTTTTTCTGGAGAGTTTAGAGGAGATGCAGGAACATGAGAGACAGACAGGACAGGAAAAAAGTTAAATAAAAACAAGAAAACAATATAAAATGTAGGTAGATTTATCTCCACTACATGTTTTTACTTGTATAAAACAATAAGTTACACACATGTAAATTTATGCATCTGATACAATTCAGATCACCTTCAAAACTCTGTCACACACCCAGGGCCGTTTCAAGGCATTTTTTGGGCCAAGGCAAAATGCCCCCCCTAACTGGGCTCCCCAGAAGCCTCTGTGTAATCCATACCCTCTCCAGGAGTGTTAGTTATACAGTGTTTATAAAAGCCCCTCAGATATTACTGACATGTTCTAATGTTATCAGATGAAAAACTAAATGATCAGACATGCTGTCTCATCTGCTGCTTTTCCAAACTTGCAAAAAGAAACAAAACCACGTGAAAGCCGCTATTTGTGGATTCTCTGAAAGTTTCCATGGAGTGTGTGACACTTATTTTTTCATTGACCCTATCGTCTAATCTCACAGCTGAAACAAGTATCCTTAATAATCTGGGCACAGGAAGCTTACCGATGCTGTAGTAAAACAAAAGGTATGATAATTTATCATTAATAAAACCTTGTTGCAGCACTAAAGCAGAAAAATGAGATTTTGCAATAAGCATGCAAAATATTTACATATGAATTGTTTTAGAGCCATTTCATTGGCATAATCTGATATTAATGTAGTTCTTACAAAAAAATGGGTCCCATATGGGCCATAGTGTGACGTCATAGGCACAGATCTTCTGTCCTCTTTTTTGGAAATGGAAACATGGTCACCCTATATTAAACAAACTGTCCACCCGGGCTTTTGCACTGCACAGAGACGCTTCGCTGTCTATGACTTTGAACGTCAGTTGAGAGCGGTTGAGAGTCAGTCTCATGCAGATTGACCAATGAGGAGAGGGCCTCAAGTTAAGACCCTCTCCTCATTGGTCAGTCCACACGAGGTGTGTCAAAGGTTACCCTGAGCGGGTTACGTGATGTCAGGCATTCAAGTATTGAGTATATTTACTGCATATTACAGTAAAATATTCTGTATGTGACCATATTATGGTGATCCTTGGGTCATGATGATGGAGCCCTTGAATATTGTTGCCCAGGGTACAGCAAAGTGTTAATCTGGCTCCGCATGCATTTCAGGTCAATTAGTGACCCTAACTTGTCTCTAAGTATGAGTGAATGTGTGAATGGCTGTTAGTATTTGTGTGCCCCTGCACCAACACCCTCGTGACTCCTAGAGACACCAGTTTCCCATAATGAAGAAAAGCAGTTAGTATTTATTTCGGTGTTATGATAGATAGAAGTTTTTATTACCCACTTGTGTTGTGTAGACTGACATTTTACTAAAATAAATATTTATGGCCTCAGCTAAAGTCTGACCTCCTTATGTTGCTTGTAGGAAAACTTGATGCTGTTTTGTTTTGTTTCATGCTTGTTGGAACAGTTAACACATGTTTTGTTAAAATTGTACACTGCTCCAAAAATGAAAGGAACACAAAAATAAGACATCCTAGATCTGAATTAATGAAATAGTTTTATTAAATACTTTTTTTTACATAGATGAATGTGTTGACAACACAATCACACAAAAATTATCAATGAAAATTAAATGCATCAACCCATGGAGGTCTGGATTTGGAGTTACACTCTAAACTAAAGTGGAAACCACACAACAGGGTGATCCAACTTTGATGTCCAGAAAAGTGCAGTTCTAGGAACAGCTAAGATTCTGAGCAGAACCTTCAGGCTCCCGGGCCTCTGGTAGAGGACCTACGCTAGGAAGAATGAGACCACCTGTGGAGGGTGAGATGGGAATTTTGTTTTGTACTTTTACCTGCAAGTTTACAAGTTTCTATAAATCAACAATGAGTACAGTTTTGTAAAATAAAGATCATTCAGTTTTGCATAAAATAGTCCTTTTCACTCCGGTGTTTGGCAAGTCTGGACTGCCACTGCGTGTGGACCAAAATGTCAGCTCAAAAGTAGATCTGGCCTTGAATAAGAAAGATGCAATTCACTTTTTTTTAACAAAAGAATTAATCTCCGTGTTTTGAGTGATAACATGAGCTCTCCTGTGTTTTGTTTCTGTGTGTAAAAAGCATCAGAATGTGGACGTGTGTTTATCTGAGCCAGGGCTTAAGCAATGGAAGCATCTGTCCACACAGACCTGGCTGTGTTCCTGCTGCAGGTCAGTCTGGCTGTTTGGACATGGAGTGTGTGTGCATGTGCATATGCGTGGGTGTGCGTGTGTGGCTTGTTGTCTGTGGAGTGTATTTGTCTGTAACAGGCACAGAAACACACAAATCCAGCAGGCAGCTGAACTGAAACAGCAGAGGAGACCCTTTGTGGTGTTAACAAGAGTTGTGATCATTTATCTAATATTTTGTGCAGCTCTGTGTGCAGTTGGAAGAATTTGCATAGTGTCTGGAAACATTGAGAAAAATGGAAAATCCTTTTTGCATCCATAAAGTCTGTGAGGAGAATGTAAGTCAGAGGTGGGGATGGTCGGATGTAGGGAGGTGTATCACTTACACACAGAGTAAGAGATGGATGAGCGGAGACAGAAAGCTGTCGATGATAAAGGAAAGAGTAAAATATGGATACGTTACACAATTACTTATCCATCACTTGGTGGGCTAGAGAGACAGAGATGTTGTGGCTAGTGTTGCACCGGTGTGTAATGTCAGGCTATGTAATATAATGTGCGCCAGCACATGCTGCTGCTCAGATGGGGGAGAAAGTTGGAATGTCTTGTGGAAAAGAGGATTCTGATGGAAACCCTATAAAAATGGCAACAGAGAAGAAGGAAAAACAAATATGAGTACTTCTGAGGATGAGAGGAAAGTAAGAGATGTACGGGGTTGGAAAAACAATTAAAATTGAGGAAGAAAAGAGGAGGGTGGAGTAGAAGAGCAGCTGAGAAAAAAAAGGAAGGAAAGGGAGTTAAAAGAGCTTAAGAGGGAGGGAGGAATGAGGTGTGATTGTGGGAGGGAGTGGAGGAAACAGACTGGTGGATGAGAATAAGACAAAGGAAAGAGAGTAGAGTGATGGGGATCTGTCAGAAGGCTGGCTTGGGATGAAGAAACTAACAGATGCACATGGATGAGAGGTCTCAGCAGGGGAAGGCATGAGAGTAACAGGGAGTAACACAGGGTTTTAGTAGAGGTGAAGAGAAGAGAAGAGAAGAGAAGAGAAGAGAAGAGAAGAGAAGAGAAGAGAAGAGAAGAGAAGAGAAGAGAAGAGAAGAGAAGAGAAGAGGAGTGTGAGATTAAGGATAGAGGAAGAGTGATCGACTGGTGGAGAAGAGGGAGGAGAACAGAGCTGGATGAGAGAGAGGAGGGAGGCCGTCTTGTACAGCACACGCATGGATCTCGTGTTAGAACCAGAGAGGCAGAGAGAGGAAGGGAGGGGAGGGTGGGAGGAGAGAGGGAAACACGGGGAGGGGGGGAGGTATTTAAACACAGGAACAGGACAACACAGGCGAAGCTCCGAACTCCTCAAGAGTGGAGGTAGGATAGGGAGAGGAAGCAGAAGAACAGTTTTCCTGATGACCGAGCCCACACACTGACACATCTCACAAAACACACACACTCACACACACACACACTTTTGGACTTCGACTCATCTGTGGACTTCACCACCTGTCCTCTGGAGTTCAACCTGTGCCTTCCTTGCTGCCAGTCATCATCTCCAGCTCTACTCCCTCAGTCCCACCCCCCTTTCCTCCACGCTCAGTGAGGGCTAATGGCCATGGTGCGGGCCTCTCTTTGGGGTCTTCTGGGCTGTGGCTTGCTTTCCTTGACACTTGGGAGCAGCAATGTGGATTTCGGGGCGCCCCCTGCGAGCTTCTACCCCCGTTTTAACCCTTTCTTCTTCCTGTGCACCCATCATGGGGAGTTGGAGGGTGTCGGGGTGGGAGAAGGTGGGGGAGAGGTGCTGCTCACCCTCCAGATCACAGGCAACCCCACCACCTACACCCCTGGACAGGAGTATCAAGGTGAGCGTGCCTTCTATCATCTCCACTTCTTTTCTCATGCATGCACCCTGAAAAGAAATCTGTTTCTGAAGCAAACTGGTTTAACAAAAAGAGTTTTTTTTTTCATTTAGCTCAATTTGAAAGTGAATTTTATTTTAATTTTTATTATTATACGGATGTGTTTTTGCAGAGAATGGAATAATGTTTTAGGTAAAAGAAAAGTTTTTGTCGTGTGCTGTTCCTGTGTGGTTCAGATGATAAACAGTATTTATGTGAGTGATATGAGACGATGCTTCATGGGACTCCTCTGGTTCTGCTGCTTACTCTGTATGTGGCTTCTCACACCAAAAGCAGCGCTAAACCTCCAACTGAACCACTGAGTAAAAGTTGAGAGTGAAACTGAACAATTCACAGAAGAAAGATAAATTGACAGATAGCAATCAATTTAAAAAATTGTAAAACAAGATTATTGTTGCCTTTCTCACATTTAATGCTTCTGTTTGGCTCTGAGAAATAAAATGTGCCTCCCAAACTGAGCTCACTGGCTTCTGTTACACGCTTGACTCTGGAGACAGTGACCCAAACGGGCCACCGCTGGCCGACTGAGGTCACATTCCCATGCAGCTCCCCTTCTCGGGTGTCATAAATTCATTTTAACAATTCATCTGAATATAAATACGCATTTTATACGTTACTCCACTCATTTCCTGATAGAATCCAGCAAGCAACAGATTTATTACAGATTGTTTATTGTGGATTTCTGCTTTCTGTCATCATTTAAAAAAAGGCAAATGTTCAGCAGCGTTTGTGCAATTGTATACAGAAAGAAGAGGATATGTAAAGGTCAGTAAAACAGAGCAGGAAGCGAGACATGTCTGGAAGAAGCTGAATTATTGTCTGTCTGACGAAAAACGGTCCGGATCAACCCCTTCAGTCAAACACCTTTTAACTGGGGCTCGCGTACGAGGAGAGATTTTAGTAAGTAGCTGGTGGATGGGAGGGATGGAGCAGAGAGGTTTAGATAATTAGCATTAGAAATGTGCTGGACCGGGAGGAGTGAGAGATTTAAATAGGGCCGTGGCTGGGATTGAATGGTGTGTGTGTGTGTGTGGGTGTGGGGGGGGGGGGTTAAATGATGATGAGAGGATTGAGCAGATAAGATACCAGCAGCGAGGCTCGTATTAAAAAAAATGACAGGCTTCCAAGCTGCTCACATTTCCCTCCAGCTCGTGTTTTGTCACATGAGTGCAGGTCATTGTCAGAATCCTGAAATTCTCACCGACTCTGTGGGGGTGGATGGAGAAAGTGAAATTCTGACTGCGGAGTCAGAAATAATCTTGTAAGAATGGATGTAAACACCAAGGTTACACCCACTGTCGTGTGTTCTCTCTTTGGCACAACAGAGCTGTTTGAGGGCAACGCAAACAGAAAGAGGTTCAGTGGAAAAGGGAAATTACACGTTCTGCTCATGTGATTGAGCAGCATTCTGTAATTGTCCTGTTTCTGTAAACACGCTTTCTCCATTCGGGTATCCCCTTTCCCTAATCTCTAATCTGAATAATTATGCACTCTCTGAACCTCAGTTTTGGATTACATTTGCTTTAATCTTCTAAGGGCAATGTGAGACGTAATCGGTGGCAGAGCTGCGTGCGGAAAAGCTGCGTGCTGCTGAAAGGCAATGAAAAAGTCAAAAGTAAAACCAATGTAAGAAGACTCCAAAGGAGAATTTGTGTTAGAGAAGTCAGAAGGAGTAAAGAGGCAGGTGACCCCGTGAAGAAAAACCCAGTGTCTTAAAGAATCACCGAGAATCATCGCTGTGAATCAGGAGGAAGAGTTTGAGCGGACACACAGTAATTGATTTTCTGACCTGACCTCACCGCCTCTTGCTTCTCTGTTGCTTTACAGAGATAAGTCGGTGTGTGGGCAGCCTACACTCTGTGTGCACGCCGCAGACGTGATTGCTGCATTTAGTTATCAGATTGAAATGACCAAGAGCGGCTGTGTTACTCACACTGAAATATTTGAGAAGGTGGGAGGATTGGCAGGGGTCACGGTGGACGAAATGGAAATGGAAATCCTGCAGAGACTTGCTGAACTGTTGGAGAAGCGAGGAGGGAGGAATAAAAAGGATTTGTGGAGTTGCATTCAGGCTCTGGGGTCGGTCCATAAAAACATGAGTTAATAAAGCACATGCTGCCCACCTAGCGTTCAGAGTTGATGCAAAGAGAAAAGGAAGTGAAACCTGACTTTTTTTCAGAAAGGCTAAAATATCTTTTTCTCTTGAATGTTTGACCTCTTTTAACTCCAACGTGGGAATGTGAGCCGGTCCCCGCACAGCGACCACATGTTTATAAGAAGCAACTTCAGAATACAAAACCCAGAGCCTCATGTCTAAACACGGTGCATCGCGGAGCGCTGCTCCTCGTTCCTCTTCCTCTTGTCTCTCGTCCCAGAGCAACAGAAATGTTCATTCTTGCATGTTCGTTTTCACAGACGAGCAACGGCGTTCCAACGGGATGGTGACGCAGCAGTGGGAGGCAGCACGGTTTAGAAACATAAAACATGGCCTTGTCAAACCAGCTGTAGGAACATTGTTCCGCTGTAACATGCAGGAGAAACGTCTGCAGGAGGAAGTGTAGGGGGAAATAAATGGAAATAACCAGAGGTGTATATAAGAACAGTCCCAGGGAGACAAACTGAGCAGTTAATGTTTTTATATAATTGTTTCTGCATCTGTTGTTAATTTATTTAGTTTTCGCATAAATAAATGATCAGGTTTAGGTTTTAATGGTCCTTTTCTACTTTGATTAAGAGATGCCATAGTCACAGAATACACATTTGCAGTTTGAGCCAAAATTACTTAAAGATGCTTAAGTTTGTCTCTCTAAATGTTATAAATAAATCAAATCTTCTTTACTGTGAGCAGTATTTTGAACAGACTTTGTTGGGAAAAATAGAGATTTAATTTTTAAAATGAATGGCGAGTGCATCTGATTACTGCTGTTTTAAAACAGCCTTTGCATTAAACAGTGAATGGATTTTCAGATGGGTTTGATTGGTTATTCACAAGCGTAAGTACCACGAGAGGCAGCTCGGCATTGCACTGTTGGTGTATCCAAGGTTGAAGAATATGAGTCTCAAAGCTTTAAATTGACTTTTTAAAAATGTAATTAATGAGATTCATTTGAGACGTTCAGGAGATCAGCTGCTTTGAGCTGTTGAGGTAAAAAGATATATCTAAAGTTAATCAATTCTATTTAAAAAATGCCCAAATCTGAAAAATCCCACAAAAACTGAACGTATGGTGAATCTTGAAAAATCTGAATGTGGCGCAAAAGTAAATTTTCAGCCTAAAAGGTGGAACTAATACATGAGACAGACTCATTACATGCAAAGCCACTTAATTCAAACCTTCATTAGTTATGATTGTGATGATTATGGCTTACAGCTTATGAAAACCCCAAAGTGTCACACTCTCATCAGGTAATGAATCCAAAACACCTGCAAACAGTTCCTGAGCCTTTAGATGGTCTCTCAGTCTAAGTCAATGTCGTGTTACTGAAATAAATGAACTTGTGTCACCTGCTGTGAAGAACAATAAATGAACCTTCAGTTTTGCATTTAAATGGTTATTCTGACAGAAATTAGTAATACATAAGATGTTATAAATTCATAAATTTTTCGCAGAATTAAATGGAAAAAAATTCTCCTAGTGTTGTTTGACTGGACTGTTGCACGTCTGTGGTCAATGGTTTCTAGAGCAGTAACTGTTGCACAGGCATTTTCACAGAAAAATGACAGAAGAGGCCAAAGAAACATTAAGTGTTTCAAGGAGATTTAGACAGGACCACTAAATGGCATTTGTAACAGGACCGCAGAGATAAATTCCACCTCTGAGAGAAGGCGCTCAGCTCATCCCATGATAACCTATCAGATTAGACCATGTGAATTACTTCAGCAGCTCTCCTGGCAGCCAGCAGAAACAAGTCCATGTGTCTTGCAAAGTGAGAGGCCATTATCTATCTGTAGAGTTGATTACTTGTCATGGATGGGGATTTTTTTTCCCCTCTTCCTCTAAGCGTGCTGGTGATTTATGCTGGTAGAACAACAAGCAAGCTAAATGTTGTAGTGAAGGTCAAGGCACGGCGTGAATGTGGCTGCAAACGTTTCTAGAGGCAGGTGTTAATAACAGAAGATGTCCCGGAAACTCTGGTTCCATTTTTATTCTGCCTTCAGCAGCTATCCAGATGTCGCCATCACCTTCTGCAGCATTTACCCTCGGAGGCTGTTGAGTGTTTGCTGTATGAACTCTGACCGTTTCTTGTCAGACCTACATTGTTCAGAGCTCTGTTACTGAGATAAGATTGAGTTGGTGTAACTTTTCCACAGTTCAGTATCTGTTTACCTACTTGTAACTGTTTGTTTCGATCTATTTAAAAGGCCAGAAAAATATGCAGTATTTCTAGTGGTGCAGCGGTTAGTGAACCATCCAAAAAATGTCCTAGTTTTTATGGAAACATGTAAACATGGGGGAGTCTGAGGAGAGAGTCAAAGGGCTAATGGTAAAATATGGCTCCCATGTGAGAAAGGGGGAAACAGCAGCACTTTGAAGAGGTTCAAACCTGCGCATTCATTAGCTTCTCTGCCTCCCGTAGCTTTGTCTGAAGAGGTCACTTCACAGAGTAGAGAAGTGTGTCAAGTGCAACGCTGTTTGTGTGGTCTTTCTGGGTGTCTTTGTGGACACTGAATGATGAACTGGTTAGAGACCCATTGTTTTCCCAGAGATGTGCCAGTTTCCTCTCTATCAAAGGAGCAGCTGGGCGAGAAATGAGAATGGATATTCAGTTGAGATCTTCCCTTTGTCACACATGCATGCTTGGCCATGTGCACAGCACTCAGCTCTCTGCTGGTGATCCATCATGACACGAAGACAGGTCAGATGTTCCGCTGGCTAAACACAAACGTCCTGTTCAGCAGGCTGCTGCAATTGTTTCTGTCAATGTAAAGACCAAAACACGATCACACGAAGACGATGTTTGTTGGTGATTAGCTAGATGCTTTTGTTGAGTTTTTTTTTCTTGTTGTAAGATTTTAGAAATTCCAAACATTGACGATGTGATTTCTAATAAAGTGGTTAGTGAGTGAGAGCAGATCAGCCCTGATTGAAAACAGAAAATATCTTCTCAGTTAGAAGTTGCATTGTTAGCTTGAGCTTTATTGGAGCTGAAATGGTGCCAGCGTGGTGCCAGGTGTGGCAAGAGCTAAACATGAAGACAGCGAGTGGATCACTGCCAGGCAGAGGTGTGCGCCCGTGTGCCAGTCGTATCTAAGCAGGCAAGCAGCAATAAGCTGTTACATTTTTTATTTCAGTTTCCCTCAGCAGATTCATCTCCCAGCCAAAACAAAAAGCTCTTAACAAGCAAATGTGAGTTGCGATTTCAGTGACTTCTGAGTGGGCAGATGAGTACTTTCGGGATGTTTGAGTGAGTATTTGTTTGTTGGGGGGTTTGCCTGATTTGGAGTACCTGTTCGTTGAAATTTTGCAGATTTGCTTGGCTTTTTTTTTTCTTCTCTCTAATGTGAAGCATGAAAACCACATTTATTATGTTGACCTTATGGATTTTTCCACATTTGAAATGTGATGCTGTTGTAACATTTGTTATTTTATTTTTACCAAAACTGAAACGATGCCCACATATCTTTTATTTTATTGATTTTTTTTTTCTGGTGTCCTGTCTGGCTGTGAAGCAAACAGAATTCATGTATGGATGCTGGTGACGAGCCTTACAGGTTTTACTCTCAGGTGGAGCATCAAAGCTTCTGCTTTTAATGTCACACCTGATACTTAAAACTTTATTGTTGTTGCTTTTTGAATGTTTGTAATTCCGACCGGACACGGAGACAGGGTGAAAGAAAAAGGAAGAGACAGGGGGAGTTTCCACAATAATAAACAATCTATGAGGAAGAAGAGTCTGCTTCTAGACCTGCAGAAGGAGAAAAAA
Organism: Nothobranchius furzeri; assembly: GCF_043380555.1. Classification (NCBI taxonomy): domain Eukaryota; kingdom Metazoa; phylum Chordata; class Actinopteri; order Cyprinodontiformes; family Nothobranchiidae; genus Nothobranchius; species Nothobranchius furzeri. The sequence goes on along the minus strand of NC_091744.1, from coordinate 63,176,476 downwards.
TAAGAAAATCAACACACAACAATACAACAGGAGCAAACAATTGCTGAGTCAACCTGATGAGGAAATATAAAATCAACATTGTTTTACTGAACAGTAACACGGTAATAAATCACAGCGCATTACTGTAAGTGCCAACCACAGCCGATGCCCACATATCTAATAGATAAAAATGTAGTTAAAGGGATACTATGCTAATTTGCATATTTTTAAAGAATTTTCTTGAGTTAGTATGTGCTAAAATGACCCTTTACAGGGTTAATGAAAAGCCACCCAGCCCCATCACCTCCTATTAAACTTGCAACCTCAGACTGGCTGGCCGCTCTGTTGGGACTTAAAAAATATGAGCTGACATACCTGACACTGCAGTTTGGTTCCAGCATGTTTCCTGCATGTTTTAGATCATAAACACAGCTGACTTTTTAATTTAGTGATGAATCACTCCTGTAGACACTAATGGTGGTTGGGGAGACGTTTGAGCTGTTAGATTAAGGTGTTGAAGAGACAATCACACAGTGAGGAGACTAGGTGGTGCTAAAAGCAAGCTGGAACTGCTTAGATTACCCTTTAAAAGGGATGCTTGATTATAGAAAAAAATTCTAACTTATTTTGGTTAACAATGAAATTCCTTCTGAAATCACACATGCAGTTGCAGGCCTCCCACGAGTTTGTGACATCACGGGACCAGCTGTGTGGAACGCTTTCACTCCCATTTGTCTCAAATGCTCCCAGTTGGAAGGGAGCTTGTGGGTAAAATGCCTCTAATACGTGCATGCCTCTATCATGTCCCATGGAAAGAAGGGCTGATAGGGACTCGATCCCATAGCCCTCCAGTTACAAGACAGGTCCCTGACTCCTCTGCCACTGTTGTGAGGCTGCATGAGCCTGAATGCTTTCTCTGCATCTTAATGAACATCTGTCAAGCGTGAAAAGCATGGACTCACATTGGAATGTTTCCCTTTAGTTTGATAATCATGTAAATAGATAGGCCTGTGTTATGGCCGGCAGTAATATCAGAAAGAGGCACAAATGTCTTTCAGAGTTTTATTCAAGCTTGCATTACATGTAGCAATATTAGGCATCCATCTAACCTCTCCTATCCTATACTGCACCATAGTGGTAGACACAACAGTCTGTTTTGTAGTTTTTGTTATTATTCCTGGAAATTGAAATTACGTAAATGATTTTACAGCCTTAGGAGTTACATCACTTCACTGGGAACTTACAGTGCCACACTTTGCCTTTAGTAGTGAAGCACACTAGTCTCATAACCCATTGGGTTTACCATGACCAGGGCAACATCTCCAGTCACCTTATTTCAGCTACCCTTACTGTGAGCTTCCTTTATAGACAACCCCTTTTATGGACCCATACAGCGTAAATAGACATGTCTAAGTAGTAGTAGTAGAAGGCAGATAAAAATGTGTAGTGTAAGTGAATGCATCATGCATGATTTATAATAGTCCTACATCATCTGTCCAGCGCACACTCTGCGTGCATGCTCTGATAGACAACTGATGTTGTTCTGCTTTTACAGCAAATATAAGATAAAAAAAAATCTGGATAGAAAAAGTTAGATTTCCAGGAAAACCATTATTAGAATAACGCCACATTGTTTGACTTGGCTGAGTTCAAATACAGTATAACTGACAGGAATAGTTTTTTTTTTCTGAAGAACGCCTTTTACTCATTCAGAAGAAAGGTGAAGCATGAAGGAAACTAAAGTCTTTAGTTGTTAATTTTTGATGGATGCTCTGACTCTGATTCCTACACAGAGCATGGCGTGCAGTTTTTTTTTAATATTACCTGGAAACGAATCCAAAAAGTGAATCAAGGAAAAGCTTGATGAAAACAATATTTACACTGAACACTCTGCTATTAAATATGGCACACCCATGATTCCCTTCAGGAACTGGATATCCTCTGTTTACTGAAGCTGTAAACTCAAACATCCCCATGTCTGTCCATCAATAGACAATATCATCTTTAACAACAATGTAATGGGGTAATTATTGTATGTATTTGGGTGCTTCTAAAGCTTAATATACCACCCTACACTTTGACCAATGTGATGTGAATTTCCATGCAAAATGGGGGAGGGGGGATCCTGTTTTCCCCAGCGAGAGCAGCCATCTAAGGCACTCATCTACTGTACAGTCACAGGTGGGAGGGAGATCTTGGGAGAAGCGAAGAGCACATTGACTCCTCCAGCTGATGACCTCGCCAGGCTGAAGTTCACCAATCTGAAGGCGGGGGTGGGGGGGGGTGGGGGGGGGGGGGGGTGTCGGGTTTTCACAGCATTTGTCTGCATTCCTTCGAGGGGGTTTTAGTTGCCTGCAGCTCAAGGCTACCAGGGCGTCAGATTCAGATAACAAGAATGTGTTTGGGTCAGGCTGAGATAATTTTCCTCTCTGCCTTCAGTCTTTAAACTGATCATTTCCAGTTCTTCAGTGAAGCCAATTTTGGGTTTTAAGCTTGTCCATACCATCTGGTGACTCTCTCCGAGATGACATCCTTTTTGCGCACTAATAATTTTGAAAGTGCATCCGCCTTGTGTCGTGAATAAAAACCAGTCTTAGATAAGAGTGAGCTTGGAAAGACCTTGGCAAGGCAAATGGCCTGTATTTGATATAGTGCCTTCTAGAGTCCTGGAACCCCCCAAGGCGCTTTACAACGCAATCAGTCATTCACCCATTCACACACTGGTGGGGATGAGCTACAATGTAGCCACAGCTGCCCTGGGGCGCACTGACAGAGGCGAGGCTGCCGAGCACTGGCGCCACCGGTCCCTCCGACCACCAGCAGCAGGCAAGGTGGGTTAAGTGTCTTGCCCAAGGACACAACGACAGCGACAGACTGAGCGGGTCTCGAACCTGTGACCTTCCGATTGCGAGGCGAGCACTTAACTCCTGTGCCACTGTCGCCCCAGTATTTTCAACAACAGTATTTTCTTGCAGATTAAAGCACCAGTTAAGACTTATGTTTCCAAATGATCCGATACTGAAGAGGTGACCTGTAGATTGAAAAACAGACCATTTCTGGAGGCTACAACAACAACATTTTTTGTTCCTCTTCGGGTGATTTCCCCGATGATTGGTGTCAGCATGTCCGATCCTCTCGACCAGACAACAGAGCCTCTGTTGGAGGAGACTGTTCCTCCTCCTCCTTTTCCTCTTCCTTCCATTAAATATCTGCCTCCTGGCACCTTCATTGGGAGAACTGTAATCCCTGCTTGTGCGTGTGTGTGTGTGTGTGTGTGTGGGGGGGGGGGGGGCAGTGTGTCGTCTGTGCTGATAGCATTCAGAGGGACTTGTAGAGCCCCATTGCTGGGGCAGCAGCATGGTGACACTGTATGGGTGCTGGGCACACATTGCATGGCACAGAGGGATTAGCTCGACCCCACCCGCACACCCCCATCACCAACACACACCCACCCCCATTTAGCACCAGCTGTACTCTACCCAACAGACCAGAATGCTGGCGGAGGCCAATTACACACACACACATATGAACAAACCAACTCATATTCTTTCAGACGCTCCCATGTTTCAACCTCAGAGGTCTAGCTCTGACTCAGGATTAGAACAGAGATTCTGACTTGAAGGTGTGGTGGAGGATGCTTCTGAATTTCAGATCCGCCCTCTACGTTTAGAAAAAATGTGCATGAATGAGAACGCCCAGTTATCCTCGAGCACACACAGTTTACAAGTAGCTGCTGGCCTTGCAGCACTCAAGAAGAGATTTGTGTTTTTTCAACAATGTCAGATTCACATTTATTTGTGTTCAGTTATTTTTTATTCTAATTTTTTGCATTTAATTTAGCTTATTTCTCCTTACACATGTAATGTACTACTGCTGCCTGTCTACCTCTGCACCTTATTCCATTTTCTGATTAGTTTATGATTCCATTGCACATGATCCTGTCGAGCAGAAAAGCGACAAAGGCGTCTGTGGGGAGCCCAACCCTCTGTTGTAGCCATCGACATACATATATATGGACAATAGGTTTCCATAGGCTCCAATAATACGTTTTTGAGTTAAAATGGGAGGTGGCCACCACCGCCATTTTGACCGTGTCACAGGTTCTGTCAAGCCCAGGCAATTCCACAAAAGGAAAGAGAGGTAGAGCTGAGGGTGGGGCTGTAAGGCTGGGATCAAATGACAACACCCATCGAACTGAAGCTAATGTAGCTACAAGCTAACCTGAAGCTAACCCAAAGCTAATGCGGAGGTGGGAGCTAAGCTAACGGAGGTAGCAACCTAGCTATAACCAGAGTTAACTGTGCACAACCAGTGTTGCCCACTTAGCGGCTTTCTCACCATTTCTAATGATTTTTCAGACCCCCTTAATGACTTTTTTTTTTTAAAAAGCACCTAGCGACAAATCTGGCGACATTTTGACCCCCCTTCAGCTACTTTGACTACAACTTTGTAGCAGACTTTACGTGCAGATTAGCGAGGCATCTGAAGCGACAGGACCATCCTTCCTTGCAGAGGATCAGAAAGAAAATGATCTGCGCATGTGCGTGCAGCATGATCACGCTACCCCCGTTGGCCAATCAAACCTTTTGTGGGTTTTCACAAGTCCATTATTTGAGATAGCCACCGGAGCTACATAAAGGGCCACCGCTCCTTCCGCCATCCTGCTGCATTTCGGCAGCTGAGCTCGGCTGGCACCAGCGTCGCACTCACACATGGCTTCTTGCACCACTTGTGGTGCATTCAAGGAACATTGGAACTCTATGATGAGTTCAATAACGTAGCACATTTAAAACTTTTATAAAAAACAGAATAATGCTGTAAGTCATTGGCAGGTCATTGGCAGTTTGCATGTAACGTTTCTGAATACTAAATACGACCTGCTTATTTTTACACAAAAGTACTAAAAACAACAAAACCAAACAAAAATTCTCTCTCTCTCTCTCTATTTATATATATATATATATATATATATATATATATATATATATATATATATATATTATCTTTTAGGTCAATGTATAGCACTGAATCTCAACAGAAGAATACATCTCAAGGCACTTGAAAACTACAACAGACAATTCATTTTAATTAGATCATACATACATTCCTATCAATTTAATATTTTTGTGTTTAAGAGTTCCATTATCTTCAGACAAAATATAAATATTCCTTTCATTTTTTTGTGTCATCTTTCCTTGATGTTTTAAAGGCTGCTGTTTTGTTTTCTATGGGGTTTTTATTTGAATAAAATATAAAAAAAAAATTTTAATCACGTGGGTTTTATTTGATTTACTCTACAAGACTGGTGACGTCATGACGCAAACGTGGTGACATCATCATGCAAACCAGATGACGTCATTGTGTCGTATGCAAATTAGCATGTGACGTCATTTGGCGACATCTAGTGACTTTTGGGGGGAACTTCAGCTACTTTCAGTCAAAAACAGTTGGCAACACTGTGCACAACACCAGAGCTTCTGAGTCAGAGATACGCCGGGCTGACCGCTGGGTAAAACCAGGTGGAACATAGAGGTCTCCCGAGAGCTTCACAAGCCGGCAGCCGTGGAACAGACAAGCGCTGCTTCGATCAGAGATGCGCAGAGCTGCCGCTGGGGAGAACCGAGTGGAAAACGTCGATTTCCATCCGAGAGCTCCACAAGCCAGCAGCCTGCGCAGCAGACAAGCACCGCGGCGATCAGAGATGTGCCGACCTGCGGGGAGGGGACCATACCGATAGTTGGAACCCAGCTCCACCAACATGTTATATTTGAACCCATTTTCTAAAATACAGCATTATGTTAAATGCACTGGATTTTACCCTATTAAATTTAAATTTCATGGTTAAACAATACATGTTAAAATCTAAGCTCAGCTAGTGCAAGAGCAGCAGTGATATAAAATCATCTACATAAATACATAAATATAATTTTACTTACCGAAAAAAATGAAGTGGAGACTCCTTGGACACTCTATTAGTGCAATTAATGCCACAGCAAGTCATTTTGTCCAACAATTGCACAAAAAATATCCCAAAAGAATACACAAACGCTACAACTACTGGTCTAAGTTCAGAGACTAAAAATCGCGGAACAGTTTTCAGGCGAGGTCGAGACTCAGACTGATGCCTTTCCCCGGAGCTAGCTCTGTGGTCATGTGGGTCTGATGCTCATTAATTATACAGAATTTTAGGCTTTTAATACACTTAAACAGAAGAGTGACAAAAAATCACCCCCCTCAGAGTTGTCATGAGTGTAAACTAGATCAACCTAAAACATGTTTTGGTACCAGGCGGTAAACATGTTTATTTCTGCTGTGAAATTGGTATTTTTAACATGGGAGTCAATGAGGATTTGCTCGCTTCTGTTACCAGTCCCCAGCGGATGAGGGTGGAACCGCAATTTATTTCATTTCCGCATTGGCCTCACTTTCAGACCCGCATTGTGGGGGCTTGGTTTTAGCACATGCCATTGTTGAAAAGAGTCGCCTAAAGAAACTCTGGTGTTATTTCTCACTTTGTTGGCTTTTCTCTTCTTATTGTAGACTTCAATGAAATATTTTTCTCTTGCGACTCTCAGCCATTTTCAGAAGAACCCAGTGAGAACGGTGAGGTTGAATGAATGAATGAAGGCCTGTCACTCTACACACAAACAGAAGGTGTGGGAAGTGAAGACTAACCCAGGAACCAGCACGTACGATGATGGCATTGCGAGAAAGCTTCACCAGAATGATTGACAGCTATGTGGACGAAAAGTTCAGATGATCCACCCGGAAGAAAAAGATTCTCCACTATGCTTAATGCACTTTCTCACTGATGGTCTGCTTTTGTTAGGTTTGTAAGCAAGGGTCCCGAAAATGTACATGCTCCTTTGTTGTTGAGATTTAATCACTTATGTCTGCTTATTTCTGACTAACTTGAATGAACACAGTCATATCAGTCCTTTTGGATTTTGTCAGAAACACACACACACACACACACACACACACACACACACACACACACACACACACACACACACATATGTATATATATACTGTATATATATATATATATATATATATATATATATATATATATATATATATATATATATATATATATATACTGTATACTGTATGTATATATATATATATATAATATATATATATATAATATATATATATATATGTACATGTATATGTATATGTATATATATATATATATATATATATATATATATATATATATATACATATATATGTATATGTATATGTATAAGTGTGTGTGACATTGTTTTTATTATTGATGTTTCCCAAAGAGACATTTCACAGCTTGGTTGGTAGGTAGTTGATCACACTCATTGGTAACTCAGCAACTGAAAAAAGAAAAAACATCTAGATTAAAGATTATTTTATTTAGTTCTGATGCATGTTTCGACTTTTCCTCTACAAAATTATGAAAAGTTTTCAACCAAATTTTCCTTCTCACACAAATTCTTGTTGCTTTAAAATTCTCTGCTCATGTTAATCTATATTCTGGATTTTTTTTTTATCAGCGTCATCTCAAAGACAGTATTAAGAATAATCAAATATATATATATACATATATATATATATATATATATATATATATATATATATATATATATATATATATATACATATATATATATATATATATATATATATATATATATATATGTATATATATGTATATATATATAAACTCAGTAAAATAATGATGTGCTCTTTAAAAAGGGGGCTGTCTTTAGAAATGACAATTTGGAAAGACTTCAAATAGAAACAAAAATGTATTCAGGAAACCCTATAAGTTTGATTAAGTAATGCAACCTACAGATTTATTTTGTCTGCTCAAAGATGTGTTTATGTTTCAATTTCTTCAGACCAGATAAAAACATGGTGGCTCAGAGGCATTGAAAACATTTTTGAGGTTTGAAGTTAAGATAGAACAAAATGAAAGACAAGGACGAAGAGTGCATCAGCATTTATTACAGCAATGAGTGCATGCTCATCAAGCTGTGCTGGTGTGATTAAGACTGCATGTCAGAGGAAGTAGTTCCTATTGATCTACTGCCGTTAGAGACCATCTAGTTTTTCATTATGTCAACCAGCTTGTTAATTAGAAACGAATCTTGGCCCTCTGTTTTATGCAGTGCTGCTGGCCACCACTGCCTCCACTAGTCATTCATACCCAAAAGCTGTAGAAATGAACAAGGCATTGACTGATTTCAGCGCTCTTTCACGTTCCTGTTAATAATCTGTAACTTTCTTGTTTAAAATAGAGCAGGGAACATTTAGCCAAGAAGGGGTGCTTTCTGTTTAACTCCCAGGAAATCTTTCATTTCTGAAAGAGCTGGCACCATTCAATTCAAGTTGACGTGACTTGTTTTTAGCTACGTGTGTAAAGGTTAATTTTAATTATTCCAAAGCACCTGCTGAGCCTTTACTGGTAATGTATTTCCCTTTATCACTACATATTAATTATGACCAATACGATGTGATGATTCCATATAAATATGAAATATCAATCTGATTGATCTTTGAATGTGAAGATTCTAGGGTTCTTTACTTCCTCAGAGACCATGAACACACTTCGTAGTAATTCAGACAGAGTCAGGTATATAGTTTATAAAATTTATTTAATTATTTTTCCTAAACTAAGGATTGTACATGACAAGATATGAACAATGAAATGTGGTGTATCGGCTATGGAGTGATTTAATTTGATGTGTGAAATTTAATGGAAACTAGATGTTTACCAAAACCATTCTTTGTATCTGAGAAAGTTGTGAAGTCTGGGATGTAAAATAATTTGTTGTTGTTAATAACTAGAGAGTTGTTTATTTAAAAACCTCATCAGACGCCATGTATGCAGGCATACAATACCCTTAATATAAGTTGCTTCCGGTGGTCTGGAGGGGTGAGGTCACCGTGCGTCGAAACCACAATACTCAGAGATTAGTAGCTTCCTCTGAGTTTAGCTTCACCGGCCATAAGATGCAAGCCGGGGTCTGCAGTTTAGATGTCTCAGAGGTGAAGTGGCTCTGAAAAGAGCTGTTGTGTCTGTAATCACTTGCAGCATCGCAGAAAAGCTTTTGACTTAAGGTCAAAGGAGATAGTTTCAAAAGAGGCTTCTTTCCCGATTTGGCCGAATCGGGAGTCAGCTGGGAACTGAATTAATCGGGAAGCAATTCTTGTTTCATTAAACCATAATGTTAAGAGTTCTCGCCAAGTTTGGCAAATCCGAATTTGACATGTTTTGAGTAATTTACCAACATCCCTCAGAAAGCCACACCATCTTCAGATACAAAAGGTTTTAACACTTTGTGAATGAAAATGTTTAAAACTCATGTTTGATAACATCTCCTTCAACCTGTGACTTCCTCCTGGTCCTCCTCTGACTCTGCCATTTTCCTCACTACATACTTCAACTGCTGTTTCTCACTTGGGCTGGCAACTACAATTCACCTGCCAGTCGTTTAACACGCCCTAACCATAGACTGTTAAAATACTGGACAAGCCCTCCATGATGTCACCTATGGGTTTCTGTGGAATGCCTCAGACAGCTCTACAGGCAACAAGCACAGCTTCAGCCTGAGACAGCAGTGATCAGAGCTGGGTGTCTGGGTCTTGTGAGATCCCACTATGCTCCTCTGTAGTGGTCAGAGATCTGCAAGGTCGCAGCTGTGGAAGAGAGGGAGACGGTACCGAAACTCTGTCTCTGTCACTTCGACACCTCCATCCCAGGGAGACGGTACAGAGTCTTAGTCTTAGTGTACCCAACCCTACCAACATGCCATATTTCAACCCATTTTTGACCAAGCAGCCTTATTTTAAATGTACAGCATTTCACCCTATTCAAACAGCAAAATAAAGTACAGAAATATAATTCTACTTACCAACAACAATGAAGCAGGTACTTCTTGGATGATTTGTTAATGCCATCAATACCACAGTGAGCCGTCTTTGTCCAATAATCTCCTGATTAACATCCACACACAAACACACAGAAGCTACAACCAAAGTTCAGAAAATCAAAATAGCCAAACACTTATAACACGAGAACGGAAGCGGTAGCTCTGACGCTCATGCTACCCGTCAATCAAATCTAATTATTCATACAATTTCAAAATATGCATCCCATCAGCATTGTTATGACTGTGAACTAGATCTGTTAAACCTAAAACCATTTTTGTTCCAGGCTGTAAACATTTTTATTCCCGTTGTGAAGTTAGCCTTTTTTAACATGAGAATTTTCTCTATTTTGAAGTCAGCACCTAGTGGATAAGGGAGGAACTGCAATGTTTTGTCCCTTCTGTGTTGGCTTCACTTTTGTCACCCAATCATTGCCCTTTGACCCTAACAGACAGTTTAACTTTTTAACTGCATTTTAGACATCAAATCCTGAATGACATAAAACTTTCTCCAGCTCAACCAGGACAAAACTGAAGTTTTAGTCATCGGTCCTGAGGCTCAGAGCGATAAACTTTTAGCAAAATTACAATCACTGTCTTTTAATCCTTCTCAACAAGTGAAGATCCTGGGTGCGAGTTTTGATTCTGAGCTGATTTTTTTATATCTCCTTTTTTATATATCTATATAGTGATTAAAAACATCACTAAAATAGGTTTGAATCACCTAAAGAACATTGCCAGAGTTCATCCTATCCTCTCTCGGGCCAATACAGAGACACTGATGCATGCTTTTATCACCTGTAGAATAAACTACTGTAATACCCTGCTTGCTGGTCTTACCAAAAAGAGCCTCACAGGTTTATAGCTTTTACCAAATTCAGCAGCACATGTCCTGATGAAGACCAGGAGGCAAGAGCACATTACACCAGTCTTAGAATCATGGAATTGGCTTTCCGTATGTTTCAGGGCTGATTTGAAGGTTATTTTAATATGTTTTAAGTGTCTTAATGGTCTTGGGCTTTCTCATCTCTGTCAGTTTTATCTGAGCTTGCATGGATTGATAGTTGCTACTTTGTAGGTCTGAAGCTGAATGGTTTGGGAACCTCTGGCTTAGATGACTGTCTGGCAGGAATGCTGAAAGCCTCTCAAGCCTAATGACTGAGCTCCTGTGAACACACACATGCATGCACATGTAGCAGTTTATGTTAACAGCCACAACAGCTGTCTGGCTCTGCAGAGGCATGTGGCCAGATGTTTCACAGCAGTACATCTAGGTTACTCTACTAAAGACACAGATGGACTCAATGGGACTATTTGGGTGATATTGTTTATAATAATTTAATTTTTTTTTTTGCTGGTCAAACGTAGCCTGTAGAATCTCTGAGTTAACTGTAGGAAACTTTTGTTTATTTTTATGTATGGTGAATTTAAGCTAAACAGGAACAACTTTAGTCCTGTAAAAAATCTACACTTCATTTTAATTTTGTTTCTAGTTCAAAGGACTACAGTGATATTGTGAGAAATGAGCAGTTTGAAGTGTCAGCGCCGGGGGATGGTTAAGAGGAGGATAGCTGCTCCTGGTGTTACCTTATTCTCTTTTATCTGAAACGTCTAAGTGAGTTTGGAATCTGTGATGTTGCAAACACGAGAACGTTACTTTAACAAAACACCAAACAGCATGATGGTTTATGAATATAGATTTTCTATGTAATATGAAAATATTACTTTTTAGCCTATTTCATCTGACTTGGAAGTCATTCTTTGGAAGCACAATGTGTAATTTCAATAAAACATGACTGACTGGCCCTGAAGACACTGACATTTATTAAGTTTGGTCCATTTCTCTCTGTAAAGTAAAGTCTGCACTGGGTTCTGAGCAAAACCCACGTCACAACCTGGAATGAACTCTTGAGAATTGGATCATTTTCAACTAAGATAGTATTAAAACAAATACAATGACTAAATAATAAATGCATAATAATAATGTATTTGATTTCATGTAGCGCTTTTCAAGGCACCCAAAGCACTTTGCATCATTCATGCTCTCACATTCACACACTGCTGGCTGCTAACAACTTTCATAATGACACAATTAATATGGAGCTTCAAAACTAATAATTGTTGGTCCACAGATGTACTCATGCATGTTTTTATTTTTAAACCAACAGATATGAAAACTCCTGATTTGATTTAAATCATAGTGACTTCTGAAAAGGTCTCTGTTATGTTGCCAAACCACTCAGTGATCAACTTTTCTGAGGAGCACCAACCTGCTCTGTCTGTCTGTGATCAGCCGTTAAAAACAAATCAAACCCAATAAACAACTGAAATTGAGTCTTTTTTTTTCTTTTATAATCATGGCAGATATTTTAAAATCAAACCAGAAACTGGCTCATAGTTCATCTGAATTCAGCTATGATTAATGCTTCTTTCTGATACGTTTACACAAGTGAGAAATATTTTCAGGATCGTTATGTGTGCTCCAAGTAACCTGATTTCTTGCGGGAATTGTTGCCAGGCTGCTTTTGCACAAACTGGCTGTCTCTGAAACGTTGGTGCATCAAAAATACTCCAGTTGTTGGTGCTTGTTTGATTTGTAGATAACTTGTTTCCACAATGAAAGTTGAAAGAAAAGTCCCCCCAAGGCACTTCACAACACAATCAGTCATTCACACATTCACTCACACATTCACACGCTGGGGATGAGCTACGATGTAGCCACAGCTGCCCTCGGGCACACTGACAGAGGTGAGGCTTGCCTTACTCTGGTGAACAGTATCAGCAAGCAAGGTGGGTTGAGAGGCTTGCCCAAGGACCCAACTGCAGCCGGGATCAAACCTGCACCTTCTGATTACTGGACAACCCTCTTTCCTGAACTATGAAAAGCAGCATTTTATCACTAGATTTTACCTCAATAATTATAATCAATTGATTGAAGCTAGAATATTGAATGATGAATTGTCAAGCAACAGACACTACTGAGCACCTTCATCATCCTGACTGCATGGTGCTGTTCGTAAGCTGTTACTTACAGCTTAAAGGTTGCTAGTTTGGATCTTTTCAATGTGGAGTGTGCATGTTCTCCATTGGTTTTCTGTGGATACTCTGGCAGATCCACTACAGGAGGATGTGAGGTAGACAGGGTGTGGGAGGAGGATAAAGTCAGTCAAACTAAACCAGCTAGTGATTTCCAACCAACCAACCTGTGAGGTCAGAGTCTGCAGCCCTGTATTGTTTTAGTTCTGCTTAGTGCAGCAGATGAGCAGAAAGGAGTGTTACAAAACAACAGTGTTCATCCCTTCCATCATTTTTCTCATTTGCACTTTAAAACCAGAACACTCAGTGTTTAATGCCTAGTAGAAATTATCGTTTATGATGTGGTGACAGGTTTATGTTCAAATAGATGTTTTGTATTAGTAAGTTTGCCATAAATCCTATATTTTACATTTCTCAGTGTACTGTGGGAGGATCTGTATCTTGTATTTTGCTCAATATTACATGGTAAATGGAATTTTAGTGATACATTTACATTCTATGATGCATCTTTTCTCTGTGACTTGCATTTAGTTTATGTTACGGATTTTGTGACTGCATCTTTAAGGCCTCACTATTCATTATGAACATATTTTCTTTGTGGAGGCGCTATCATTGTGTCTCATTTAAATGAAAGGGATGTGTTTAAGGATGCATAAATTCTTTATCGGGCTGCAGATCTGTAGTTTTGCTTTTTCCTTTTTTCAAACAACTTTTAATAAAATATCCTTTTTTTTTCATTCTTCCCTGGTATCTAAAATAGTTTCCATGAGTTGGATGACACATTTTGGAGAACTTTCTTGTTGTGCATGTTACAGTCTTTGTTGCTGTCTCTTGGTTTTGTCACCATGGTGTATTTTAACTCCTTACATCACATTCTCTTGTGACCTGAAGAGCAGACAAAGCGCAAAAGTGAGATCTATCAAGCAGATGTATTTAGTAATCAATGAAATGCAGAGTGTGTTCCAACTACGGAGGGATCACACTCCTGAGCCTCCCTGGTAAGATCTATTCTGGGGTTCTGGAGAGGAAGGTCCATCGGATTGTGGAACCTCAGATTCAAGAGGAGCAATGTGGTTTTTGTCCTGTCCATGGAACACTGGACCAGCTCTATACACTTAGGGAGGTCCTGGAAGGTGAGTGGGAGTCCGCCCATTCAGTCTACATGTGTTTTGTGAATTGGAGAAGGCATTCATCCCCTGGGGAGCCCTGTGGGGTGTACTCCAGGAGTATGGGGTACCAGGCCCTTTGATAAGGGCTGCTAGGTCCCTGTATGACCGGTGCCAGAGCTTGGTCTGCATTGCCGGCAGTAAGTCGGGCTTGTTCCCAGTGATAGCTGGACTCCACCAAGGCTGCCCTTTGTAACCGATTCGGTTCATAACTTTCATGGACAGAATTTCTTGGCGTAGCCAAGGTTTTGAGGTGATTTATTTTGGTGGCCTAAGGATTGAGTCTCTGCTTTTTGCAGATGATGTGGTCCTGTTGGCTTCATCAGACAGTGATCTTCAGCATTCACTGGAGTGGTTTTCAGCTGAGTGTGAAGCGACTGGGATGAGAAACAGCTCCTCTAAATCTGAGACCATGTTCTTGAATCGGGAAAGAGTAGAACACCTTCTCCAGGTCAGAGACGAGGTTCTGTCTCAAGTGGAGGAGTTTAGGTATCTCTGGGTCTTGTTCACGAGTGAGGAAAATATGGGGCGTGAAACTGACAGGTGGATTGGTGCTGCATCTGCAGTGATGCGGGTGTTGTACTGGTCTGTTGTGATGAAGAGAGAGCTGAGCCAGAAGACAAGGCTCTCGATTTACCGGCCGATCTACGCTCCCCTCACCTAGGGTCTTGAGCTTTGGCTAGTGGCCAAAAGAATGGGATTGCAGATACAAGCGGCCAAAATTAGCTTTCTCCCCAGGGTGGCTGGACTCTCTCTTAGAAATAGGGGGAGAAGTTCAGCCATCTGGGAAGGGCTCGGAGTAGACTCGCTGCTCCTCCACATTGAGAGGAGTCAGTTGAGGTGGCTCAGGCATCTGGCCAGGATGCCTCCTGGATGCCTTCCTGGTAAGGTTTTGCAGGTATGTCCAACTGGGAGGAGACCCAAGAGAAGACTCCGGACATGCTGGAGGGACTATGTCTCTTGCCTGGACAGAGAATTCTAGGCCTCTCGGCTTAGGCTGCTGCCCCCGTGACCCAACTCCAAATAAGCGGCTAAAAATGGATGGACGGATGGATGGATGAAATGTATCATGAAATAGGATCTAATTGCTCTCTGTCAACATTAAATCAGTGAATGACAATGAACGATCACCTGGAGGTCTTATGTCTTATACTTATATTCTGGAAGTTGTGCAAATGCAGGGATGGGAGTAGATATTCTGCTGGAGTGGGGCTGGGTTGGTGCCCTCGGACTCCATGGGGCTCTGTGATGCTGCTGCTTTGGGCCTTGGAGAGATGGGCTGGGGTCTCCATGCCCTGGGTTTCATTTTGGGAACGGGGGTGCCTATTGGGGCTAGTGGGGGGAGCTTGCTCCCTGGAGGGCTTAGGCCAACCCGCCGTTCCTCCCCATCCCCTTACATTTTTCTCCTCCTGCTCCCTCACATCTTCACACAATCATGCACATAGGACCTTGGGGAGTGGACAAGTCAGGGGGTGCAGGTATGGATCCCATTTCCGATTTCCTGTGACAGCCTGTCCCCCAATTTTATTTGCACATTAAACACTCACACCAACAATATTCCACACAAACACATGCTTAGGGCCTTGGGAGTGAGCACACTCAACGACATTTGGCAAGAGGATCTTTCAGCCTCATCCCGAGTGCCGGTGCCCACTTCCAATTTTAACTGCATTTCAATTCAAATTCAATTCAATTCAATTCAAAGATACTTTATTAATCCCAAAGGGAAATTCGACCATCAGTACACACAATTCTGAGATAAGATATACATACATAGGCATTGACACATGACAAGAATTGGTGACTGTGGTCATTCGCAACCCAAGTCGCACTACCTTAATAGAGATCAGAGGGTTTATATATGAGAACTGAGTCAGGTGGAGGAAACAAAGGCACTTCAGAGTTACCCTCCACAGGGAGGGCAGCTTTGCTATGCAAAAAAATACCTCAGACAGAAATGCAACAGACTTCAGACATTACACAACATAATTGTCCACTAGGTGGGAAGGTAGGGTTGGGGTCTCTCCACACATCAGTGCATGCAGCCGCGATAAGGAGCACTCGTCACCTCTGTTTGGACAGGGGAGGGAGGTAGTTGGGTTTAGAAAGCACAGTGACTCCTGGAAATGATTCAATGGCTTTCACCGGTCGCAGCCTCGCCCAGGCTGGGATAGAGAGACAGAGTTGCCATGGCGACGGCAGCATTCCACATTTCTTCTGAGGGGGAGTAATCGCTTCAGCCTCACAGGCTCAAAGGCACCAGATTCAGATAAGAATTTGTTTTGGGACCAGACAGAGATAATTTCCTCTGTCTTAAAGTTCTGTTGGTCTCCAACCCCTCTAAATCCAATAATGGCATAATTAATCTATCTCAATCCGTGCTGATACGTCAACTTTCTCCTTTATCGAATCCACCTCCTGTGCCAGAGTCTGAATCTCAGCCAGTTCCAAGCATACGACTCATCTTGACAATTATATGAGTTTGTGCGTTCACAGCGCGGTGTATTCCATCCCTGAGCTCCAGGATTGAGCCAATATTTCTCGACAGCTCATTCATTTTCCGGTAAGCCAGGTAACCACTCAGGCCAAAAAGCAAGAAACCTGACACCAACACCACAAAGTCTTCCGAATCCTCCACAGACAGTTGAGAGAGGCAGATCAGGTTCCACTGTTTCCAGGAGACCATGATATGCCCAGCTGGCTCTGTCCCAGAGGGGCATTTGGGAGCCCCTTTTCCCGTTCTCATCGTAGAAAAAATTTTGTCAATCACGTTGAGAGACCACCTGACCAGGTCCATTTTAGTAATTTCCACTTTCCAGAAAAAATGCAGAAGCGCTGTACACCCAAAGACAGACAAAGAGCCTTGGGATAAGATAGGGAGGAGAGGAGGAAAAAAGCATCTGTACTCTCCAAGAGCCGGAAGAAGACATGACACAGAGGGCTGTGGGGGGTGGGGGGTTGGGGGGGGGGGGGGGGGGGGGAGAGTGGGGTTGTGTGGTGGCATCAACTGGCATGGGCCAGACGATGCCTGCACTGCCCGCTCACCACAGCCATGGAATACACCTCATCAACACGCACTAACACTGTATTGGAGCAGGTGGAGGTAGACTAGGGGTCTTAGCACAACTCTGTTGTCGCTTGACTTCCTGGGGATGGAGGCTAGGAGGGGGAGCTGGCCATCTGGTTGGGGTCTGGGGTGGTGGGTTGCTTTGCTCGGCGTTGAACGGGGGAATCTGCTCATCATCACCCAGGCAGAAAGGGGCTAATTCTGGGAACCAGTGAGGGTTGTACGCTGTGTGCAGCAGTACTGGGACCAGAGTGAATAGGGTGTGTATGGGGAGCATGAGTGGGTGTCTAGCGTTCATTTTTGTAAATCTTAGGTTGAATGTGCATGTGTGAGTAAAGGGAGGGAGTGTGTCACTGTGTCTGTGTATGGCTGTATAAGTCAGGTGGGGACTTGGACTCCTCTCCTCTCCTGGAACTTCTTGTGCTACTACACATCTTTGCCTACCCTTCCCGTGCCACATTTGGTGAGGAGTGTGGTGCTTTGGTCTGCTTGAGTGTTTGTGGTTCCCGTGTCAGGGGCCTTAAGATTTTTGTCATCCATCTGATTGATCCCGGTGGCTGCCTGGGGGGATCCGAGTCCCTGGGCTCTGTTGGGTCCCCAGCAGGGCTGGTCGCCCCTGGGTCCCGGGTCGCTGGGTTCCGGTCTCAGCTGGCTTAGGGGTGGGAGGCTGCGGGCGGGCCTGTGGGCTTGCTGCTGATATTTCCTGGGACTCTGCCGGCTGCTGGTTGTGGACCCCCGGGGCAATCCTTCATCTGAGAGTGGAATGTTCTGGTGTTGTCAAACACCACTCACAACAGGACCAAAACTAGTATACCTGTGAATTTTATCTCCAGGTCACTCACGTTAGGAAAATTTGACGAAAATGTTTGTGTGAGAACCGGCATTCTGCATTTCTTATCAGGCTTTTCAATTACATAGATACTTAAAATTACAACGCTAATTGATATTAAAGGTGATAAATTATTGACAGAAATTTTGTTAAGTTCTTTTTAATGGATTTGTATATTATGTGATACCACAACCAATATTTTAAACTTTGAAACAACTGATGTGCAACCATGAAACTATAAGACAAGAATATTGAGACAAGGTCATTTCTTCAATTGAGTGTCAGTGTCAAACCCAAAAAATGTCAATTTCAGATCCTTCAGTTTATCTACAAGTGTATTTGCAATCCCATAAAAGCAAAACAGAAAGAAAGAAAGGTTTGTTAAAACATAAGGATTTCACTGATAGAATATTTATCAAAGAATCTTTTCTTGGAGAAAAACTCAAACATCTGCGCCTGCTCATGTTTAAACATTGGACATTGTATGCATCACAAGAGATCAGCTCTTTGAAGTGTGATTTCGAAGCAGATTATGTGTGAGGAACAGGATGCTTGTGACAGATCTGCCTCTTCACTGCTGTTTTACTCCACGGCTGTTGCAGGTAGGAAGCCAAGTGAGGCGGGCAACAAGGCTTCGGCTCGTCTCTCTAACAAACAGGGTTTAGACCTCTGCGTGAAAGGACCACTCATGAGATAAAATGATTTTAGTTCCTTTAAATGTTATCCTAGATGTAGTTTACCAGACCTGCAGAGGTGGAGCGGCTGAGGTCATCTGTGAGAGTGTTTCACAGCAGCAGATGGTCGTGCCAGCAGGCCAGGATGGTGCCAGAAGGTTACGCAATGGAATGATGCTTCTCAGACCTGACTTGAACACAACATGACACATGTATGTGCAGAAACACGCTTCCCACACATTCTTCTAATCTCAAACTGTATAGACACATTCATCCTGCAGTAATTAAGACATTCAGCACAATTTTAAACACCATTTGTCATTTTCACCCTTTTCTTGTAAGGCGGCCTTTCCTTAACGGTGTCATGGCTAGGTGACTGACAGCTTGAACCATTTCAGGATGCTCAGATCAAAGTGACACCTCAACACTGGCAGAACCGTGGAAACAGATGGAGCTATAGCTTCCCTATGGTCTGGCCTCTATTTCCTGGTCCTCTCTGGGGCACGTGTGTGTCTGCCAGTGGGATATGGTCAGATGGTCACTTATCTTTACCCTGGTTGTTGCCAGGAAAATCTTATTCATTCTGAAATTAAAACTGATTTACGACTGAAACAAAATAAAATAAAGCATACATTACATTTGCCACCATTCTCAAAAAATATTATTTTCTCCCATCATATTCTCACCTTAAAGCTGATATGGCAAATCTGCAAACAAGCTAGGATTTGAATGCAAACAAAACTCTCAGCCTTCACCTCGGATATCTCCCCTGAGATGCTTCTGTCAGAACCGGAAATTCATGCTGCCAGAGGAAACGAGGGAGCGCTAAACACCAGACGTCGTTTTTTTTTTTAGGTCCAAACGTCTTTAGTTGTCCGTGACTTAGATGGTGTTGTTCTTTTTGGGACTCTGGTAGTTTGTCCTAAAGTTGAAGTGGTAGCAGCTGGCTGTTTCTCCTTCTCTGAGATTTTTGAGCAGAGAACCTCTCACTCCAGTGATGTTCTGTTGATAAATACATGAGTGTGTAATGAGTGGAGGACCCGGGAAAGTGCAGGGGTTCGTTGAGACCGACAACCGGATGGTCCAACGTTTGTTTTAGGTTGGAAACATGTTCATGGCGAAGGGTTTTAGACAAATGACAGTTTTAAATTGTTTTCATCTTTTTCTTCTCCACAATAAACAAATCTTTATTACAATTTATTTATTTATGAATTCTATGTCATAATTTTGTTAAGATGCATGCAATGTTTTATACTAATTTGTTTTCCAATTTTGCCCAGGGCAGTTTAATTATTAGTTTAATACTTGATTTAAATATCAAGCTTGTATTTTTGTCAAAGCTATATTTTGTAGTGTTTTCCTGGGAAAAGTGAAGTGTGCAGTCTGAATGTGGGTGTGGTGAGAACTGGTGCGTTTGTACTCAAACTGAAGAATGGAGCTGTTCAGGCGGTGCCAACTACAGACGTGCTTTAATTCAGCTGGACTGTTCAGTGAGTAAATCAGGTCTTCTCAAGTTTTTTGCCTTTCTGCCAAGATTTAAAATTATCCCTCGTCACACATAAACTTTTTTTTCCCTAAATGATCTAATGGCACCTGGTTGTGCCAGCCTCAGTGCAGGCTACACTCATAAGGAGACATTGCATTGTGTTTATGATGCCACGGGGTCGTGTTTGTTCCTGCTGAACCAGCATCCACTGATCCATTTGCATTAGTTTAACACTTTATTTTGCACAAATCATATATGGCTGCTTTTTCACAGCTTGTCTTATAAATAACAAGAGATGACATAACAAAACAAACACAAAATTTGTGTCCTGTACAGGTGCATTCATTTTATCTAATCAAACTTTATTCATATAGCACTTAATCATACAATGCATGTAACTCAAAGCGCGTGACAAATTAAAAAGGTCCTGCATACCCACATTCCCTCCCATCCCCAGAATGGGGAACTGAGTTTAGATGAGCCAGATCAGCTAAGATAAGGAAACATCTTCAGGGGAGCCATCCACCCTGACAGCAGCAGATCCACAGCAGCAGCCGAGGCACAGACACAGGGCGCCCATGGCAGAGAGGGCGGAGACCCTCACCTCCACCTAGGCACACCTGGAAACCACCCAGGCCGCCACAGCCGACCACCACCCCCAGGGTAGAGGGCTCCCACAGAGGAAACACTGAAAAAGGTTAAATGAAGGTTAAAATATAAAATAAGAGCTAAAATGAAAATTATTATATAAAAAGTTATATCGATATTAAAATAATGTTGATCATAAATCTATGGTGAAGAATATTATATATATATATATATATATATATATATATATATATATATATATATACACTCTGTTTGAAAAAGAATACATAAAATGAAAAAATAAATAGATAAATAAAAAACCAAATTAATTAATTAATTTAAAAAGAGATAGTAATAAGTTAAAAGCTAAGCTAAAAAGATGGGTCTTGAGCCTGTTTCTAAAGACATGAACATTCTCTGCAGCCCTGAGGTCCCCCGGCAGCTCATTCCAAAGGCGAGGACCGTAGTACTGGAAGGACGCCTCGCCGTGACTATGTGTCCTGAGTTTAGGGATGACAAGGAGACGGCTGCCAGAGGAGCTCAGAGACCCCATGGGTTTATTCGGTAAAAGCAGTTCTGAAAGTAAGAAGGCCCAAGACCATTAAGACACTTAAAAACCGTTACAAGTATTTTAAAATCGATCCTGAAACATACGGGGAGCCAATGCAGTGATTCTAAAACTGGAGTAATGTGCTCCCGCCTCCTGGTCTTTGTCAGGACACGTGCTGCTGAGTTTTGTAATTGTTGTAAACCTGAAATCCTCTTTTTAGGAAGACCAGAAAGCAGGGCATTGCAGTAGTCTATTCTACTGGTGATAAAAGCATGCATCAGCGCCTTCGTATTAGCCCGAGAGAGAATGAGGAGGACTCTGGCGATGTTCTTTGGATGATAAAAACCTATTTTGGTGATATTATTAATATGATGGATAAAAGTCAGCTCAGAGTCAAAGATGACACCCAGGATCTTCACTTGTGAAGATGGATTAAGAGACAGTGATTGTAATTTTGGTACGTTTCTCTCTCTGGACCTCAGGACTGATAACTAAAACTTCAGTTTTGTCCTGGTTGAGCTGGAGAAAGTTTTCTGCCATCCAGGATTTGATGTCAAAAATACAGTTAAAAAGTGTGTCCATTGGCCGTGTGTCATCAGGAGACACAGAGATGTACAGCTGTGTATCATCAGCGTAACTGTGGAAATTCACCCCGTGTCTCCTGATGACACTGCCAAGAGGGAGCATATAAAGGTTAAAAAGCACTGGGCCTAAAATTGAACCCTGGGGCACACCACATGTAATCCCATGAACACTAGAGGAACAGGTATCCAG